>NC_061117.1:26225420-26247261 GCF_002878395.1 Capsicum annuum | reverse complement strand
ATACCTTTCATCCATAAAGCTCAAAAACCCTCTTTTTCATTATAAAGTATGATTTCTATATTGTTAGGTGTTGATGATCATGTTGTTGATATTGGGTGATTCCCAAGATGGAATCTTTATATGTTTTTTTGAATTTCATGATGTTATATGAGTTGGAAACATGTAAATTTGGTTGTTCATGATGTATAATTTGATTATTTCACCTATGCTTAAGATGTGCATGTAAGGTGTTTGATAAATTGCCTAGGAAACTAGAAATCATGCAATATAGCTAAATTGTGACTAAGTGAAGGATTCATGATATGCACTTACGTTCCAATGACTTCTATATTGATAATGTACCTTGTAAATGTTGTTGGAATACTCATGAACTATTCTTAAGAGATTATGCTATGTTTACTTGCAAATCCTACTTATGACCAAGATGTATGATAACCATGCAATCCACATGAACTTCCATGCTATGGGTATGTGTTGCCAATATGATTATGCAATGAACTTGATATTAAGATTGTGCAAGTACTTCTATGTGATATGAAATCCTTTCCATGCTATACATTGTTGATAACCATGCTTAGTATGAGATCCCTACTTATGATATTATATATTACAGACTCTACTCTTATGATCAAGTCAGTCATGTGTGTCAGTTTTCTTCTATCGAGTCCTGGGGGTACTTGTACCCGAAAACTATAGCTGATGCCTAGAGCCATGTCATGTTTCACGATATCCAAACTCAAGCTGTGATTCCATAGACTTCAGTCAGTCATGTGACTCAGGAAAACCTCATGATATTAGTCAATTGTCAGATATCAGTAACATTCCGCCAGTCAACGAAATTCAGTAAGATTAAGTCATGCACAGTTAGTTATTCATGTCCAGTCCCTCCAGATGGGAGTAGAGGTTAGCACCGAGTGAACCCAAGGATGGGAACTCACCTACTAGTTCAGGGTGTGATTCTTAGTAGTCATCCTTGTGTTCCAGAACTACGTAGCCAGCGTAGGTTGTGACATGTTAACCCATCAAATTAGGATTGATGAGGTGGCTTAATCCGTCAGTTTAAGGTTCCCACCGCTCTCATTGAGTACCCGCCAGATAAGGGTCACTCATAGGCTGTCCTTACCCATGGCACGATATTGAAACCCCTTCAGTCAGGGCAGAGATTGAAGCCCAGCTTATCCATAACGGCATACATGGGGCATTTCTATTAAACACTACTTCCCACAGTTTCAGTATCAATCTCAGTAAAAGAACTCAGGGTGTTATTCAGATTTCAGTATATACAGGACTATCGATACATTCGTCCATTTTATCAGTTTCAATATCAGTCATGATAGTTATCAGTAAACCATGTATTAGCTTACAGGTCATGCTATCACGTATTCATAGTCCCAGTTTCTATATATGTGTGTTTGCACTCCCATGTTCATATTAGTCAGTCAGTGTTGTTCATGCATGAAACCCTTTATGTTCAGCCTACCTTCCTCGTATACTCAGTACTCCAGTTATACTGACACATTTGCACTATGGTTCTTTCTTTTCATATTACACCATAGGTTCTGAGACATGAACTCCAGCCCAGCAGTAGCGGTAGCATTCCAGTCGCAAAGACATTGTGAGTCCTCATTGATTTGAGGACAATATGATTTGATACATTTATTTATTTTTTCAGTTCAGTTTTACATAATTAGTTAGAGACATGTTCCGTAAACTCCTTATTTAGATATTTTAGAGGCTTTCAGGTTTACGTTCAGATTTATGTTTAGATTTACGTTCAGATTAAGTTGTTTTGGGTATTTTCACCTACATAATTTTATATAGTTGAACCTTATGGCCTTATATTTCTATGTATTCCACATTATTATATCATGATTTTCAGTATACAGGTACAGATATCAGTCATAGGTTAGCTTGTGGTCCCTTGGGGTCATGAGCACCGTGTAGTTTTTCGGTTCAGTGAATCTAGATGTTACACATCTGGTGTCTGCCAGCTTTATAATAACGAATCCCAAAAGAATGTCTAAATATCACTATACCCCACAATAATGAACATAAAACTTCTAAAAATTTCCATGTACCAATACATCCCACAATAATGATAGATATCACTATAATAAAAACTACGATAATAACAACCACAACACTTGTAACAACCAACAAGCCTTTCATATAAGTCCATTGCATGTGATTAATATTTAGGATATCAAACAATCATTCCCTTTCCTTGAAAATGCCTTGTACAAACAATACAATGGAATAATTATCATGCACAAACAAAAAAAAAAGTTGGGTTAAACTACGTTAAACTATCCCCTACCTCAATCCAAGCCAAAAATGCTCTACCAAACCTGAGCTTTTTCTTTTATTACAACCTCTGCTTGATTATGGTTTAAGAATATGAATATAATAAATAATCAATCAAAGTACCTACAATATCAAGGATTATGACCAAATCTCGAATCCCATGGCCAAATTCATGATCATCCGACCCATTATAATATTTTTCTACCATATAACCTTAAACCTACAAGTTTTATGGTTACAATAGTGATGTATTGACATACAGGATCAAATTATTAATATTTAATTAAAACCCAAAGGTTTTACACCCAATTTAACCTTTGTACAAAAAAATTCAGATAGGTCTGGCAAAACCCTCGCCAAAACATGTAAACTAATGATTCTAAGGTTAGAAACCCAAAACTAGTTAATAGGGATGAATTACTTACCTTTACGAAGGAACTTGGTGGAAAAATGGTGAAAATTTCCCCAAATCATCTATGATCTCCTAAAAATAAGTTTAGAATAATAAACTATTTTGGAGAACTTTTTGTATTAACAATGATTTATAATAAAACCCCTAAAAAACCTAGTCATTTTAGTCCTTTATAGCATGCTAAAAGAGGTCCCATACTTAGGAAGATTTCAGCAAAGTCTAAAAACTTAGTCTCATTATTGGTCTCGACATTTCAATGATCTTTGTTTTTGATCTTTCCAGCCTTAGGTTGTCAATTTTTAAACTAATTCATTATCAAGGTTATCTATAGGTCATCTCGAGTGAGTTTCAAAATTTTTGGACGTTGTTTGAGTCATGTTGGATGACAAAAATAGCAATCAAATATGATCAGGACACATCGTGTTGGCTATCGCATTGTCACCATTGATGCAATGCCTCGATAATTGCATCGACACCATCGACGCGGCGCGTCACTGGGTGTTTTTTAGCATATTTAATCCTGAGTCCAGAGAGGTATTTCAGTCTTTTTTCCTCACTTTAAGATGGGATTTAGGCCCCAAAGAAACTTTTTTAACTCATTTATCAAAATTCTCTCAAAATCAAAAGCATTCCCTTTCAAGAACAAATCCTAGCCCCTCAAGCATTCAAGTTCAAATTACAAGAAATCCCTCAATAACTTTGAAGAATTCATCAATAAAGGTATGTTTAGGTGTTCATCCTTGGATTCCTTCCATCCTTGGAGTTCAAGAATCCTTCTATAAAGTTAGATTAGATTTATATTCTTAAAAGGAATCGTGTTCATGTATGTGATGTTATATGTATTTCAAGCTAAGAATGTTTTGAGTTTCATGTGAATTAACTAAAACGTATATTGAATTAAGTAACCCTCATGCTAAAATGTTGAATTTTGGTTTTGATTGTAGTAGTCATGATAATTCATACATTTCTCATTCTCATGTGTAAGAGTTATGCATCCTATGAGTTTGACTAAATGTTCATGTGAAGGAATTGGGCATGATAACTTATGTGTGAGGTTTTAAGGTTAAGATATGGTTCCATTATCTATGCTATCGAGTCCTGGGTGTATCGAATACCTAAAATTTAGCTGTTGTCTAGTTTTCCAGAGTCTACAAAATGAATTTAGTTATACTATGAGCGAGATTCACTTAGTCAATTAACATAGTCAAGTGTTATATCAGTCAAGCCTAGTACAGTCTAGTGATCAGTTCAGTGTCGATTCAGTTGGGAGTAGGATTCAGCACCGAGTGAACCCAGGGATGGGGGGACTCACCTGCCAGTTAAGGGTGTGACCCTTAGTAGCAATCTTTGCATTCCAGAACTACATAGACAACGTAGGCTTTTGATATTAACTTTCCAGTTGAGGGTTGACGCATATCTCACCATAACACCTGCCAGTAGAGGGTGACTCTTTAGTTCGTCGGGACTTTAATTTAGTGGATCCACATAGTTAGATATTAGTACCCATAGCACGGTACTGACACTCTTCCAACTGGGGTTACAGGTTGGACCCCTATCAATTCAGAGCGGGGTATGTCAGTTAGATAATAACTCCTACGGTTATAGTTTCAGTATTAAGTATCCAGTATTTAGCATTTAGTACAAAACTCAGTTTAGCTATACATGATCATGACTTCAAGTTATCAAAAATTTAGTACTTCAGCTTCAAACTAATTTAGACAAATGAATCATGTTTGGTAAGGCATGTACAACACTCACAGTAGACCCAGTTTTGGATATACTTTTATCTAGTCATTTTATGATACTTAGAGATTATAATCTTACATGTAAGCTATGCATATTAGCCTAACCTCACCTACCATACCAGTATATTCAAAGTACTAACACATACTTTCTTTGCACTATGATGTCTCAAATCATAGGTTCAGAAATTCTGGTTCCTGACCATACTTAGTCAGATTCATTTGATCAGCCACAGCTATAGTAGTGAGTCCTCATCCATTGAGGGAATGACATTTATTTAGTTCTTTTGTTATTTACAGTATTTCATCTTTTCAATTATTTTTAGATAGCAGTTGTAAGTTAGTTGGGGCCTATCCCATCAACTTATTAAATTTAGATGTTAGAGGCTTTCAGACACTTTCAGTTAGAACTTATTCCACTGTTGTACTCAGTATTGATTTTAGTTTTATGAACCTTATGGAATTATTAGTTTTACTTTCTTACATATTTTCATGAATATTTCTTAGTGCTCACAGAAAGTACCAGTCATGGGTTAACTTGTAGTCCTTCGAGATTATAAGCACTATGTGACGCTCAGGGTGTAAACTCAAGGAATTACAAACTTAGTATCAGAGCCAAAGGTTCTAAAGTGTCTTGGGGAGTCTGAAAGTCGCATCAAGTAGTGTTTTGTGCATGGGTGTATAGTGTGCAATACTTATGGACAGGAGGCTATAAGATGTATGTTTTGAGTAAGAGTTCCATTCTTTCAGTGTTCATATCATGTGAGTGAGCATAAGCTCAAGTTAAACTCTCTTTCTAATTTAATTTTTTTCCTTTTACTTACAAAACATGCCTCCCAAAAGACTAATGAAAGGAGAACTAGGAACCAGCCAACACCCCCGCCTATTCAGGAAGATTCCCTAAATGAGCATATCTCTCTCACAAAATTCAGAGTAGCTTTCACCACTCTATTCCATTTTGTGAAAGCTTAGAATGTTCGACCAGCTGCTGTTTAGTCCAACCCAGTGGCTAATACTGCTATAACTAAAATTTGGTTCTTCACTCAAATAAACCCGCCTTTATTTTTAGGGTCTAAATCTGAAGAAAACCCACAGGAATTCCTTGATATGGTGCAGAAGGGAATATACATTATGGGGGTAAATACTAGTGAGAGTGTTGAATTAGCTGCCTATTAGCTGCAAGATGTAGCTTATTCATGGTTTAAATAGTGGAAGGTAGATAGAGGAGTAGATGCAGGGCCTATAGAATAGGAGGAGATTGCTACTGCCTTCCTAGATAGTTTTTTTTATTGGAGGTAAGGAAGGCTAAGGTGTTAGGTTTTATTAACTTGAAGTAGGGCAACATGAGTGTAAAATAGTATTCCCTTAAGTTTACTTAGTATACTCCTCATGTGGTAGCTGATAATAGGTCTAAGATGAGCAAGTTCATATCTGGTGTATCTGATAGTGTGGTCTAGTAGTGTAGGACTACAATGTTGATTAAGGAGATGGACTTAGCTAAGTTGATGGTCCATTCTCAATAGATTAAGGAACAAAAGAGTAAGGACAATAAGAAGGCTAGAATAGGTAACTTTAATTTTACTCATCCAAGGTCAGAGGGTGGAAACCTTTCTTAGTTACGCTCAAAACCTTTAGTCCCAGCCCCATTTTCAGATAGTGCACCAATTCCTAGATTCAGAAATGATAATAAATATAGGGCATCGGGCTCTAAATATAAAGGTAGTGTGAACAGTGCTCAAACAAATCCTCTTTATGGCAGAAACCATCAGGGTGTATGTAGAGCGGGCAGTGATGTATATTTTGGGTATGGCAAGCCAGGTCACAGAGTTCGAGATTGTCCTTAGACAGGTTCACAAGGTTAGTGTAATCATCCCCCAGTTTAGTCTGGTCGCCTATCTCAGTACGGTGCCGCTTCCAGTACTACCAGTGGGTAGTGCCCAAATAGGCTCTATGCACTTCAATCTTGACAGGATAAGGAGAGTTCCCCTGATGTAGTTACTGGTACATTGAAAGTCTTTTATTTACATATTTATGCTTTATTCAACCCTGGAGCTTTTCTTTCTTTTATAACTCCTTACATAGCCATCAGCTTCAGAGTCAGCCCCAAAATCCTAGCAGAGCCTTTCCCGATCTCTACCAAAGTAGGTAAGTCTTTCATAGCCCGAAGGTATACAAAAACTGTCCATTTATGGTGACTCAGAAGGTTACTTCAGTAGACCTTGTAGAGTAAGAGATGATGGATTTTGATATCATTCTCGACATGGATTGGCTCCATTCATGTTATGCTTTGGTTGATTGTAGAAATAGAGTTGTCTATTTTCAGTTCCCGAATGAACTTATCATAGAATGGAGGGGTAGTACTTTATTATTTAGGGTTCAACTTATTTCATACCTTAAAGCGAGAAAAAAGATATCCAAGGGGTGTGTCTTTCATCTTGTTTGAGTTAAAGACTTTAGTTCTGAGACTCCAAATCTTGAGTAAATTCCAGTCATAAGTGAATTTCTAGTTAGGTTTCCTGAAGATCTCCCTGGAGTTCCTATCGAATGGGAAATTGACTTCAGAATAGACCTCCTTCCTGATACTCATCTCATTTCTATTCCTCCATACAGAACGGCCTCAGCCAAACTAAAAAAGTTGAAGGAATAGTTGAAAGATCTCTTAGATAAGGGAATAATTAGGCCTAGTGTATCTCCTTGGGGTACACCAGTTCTGCTCGTACATAAGAAAGACTATTTTCTCAAAATGTATATATACTACCGTCGGTTGAACAAATTCACCATAAAAAAACAAGTATCCACTTCCTAGAACCGATGACTTGTTTGACCAACTTCAGGGTGCCAGTTAATTTTTTATGATAGACCTCAGATCCGGCTATCATCGGTTCAGAGTATGTGACATTTTAAAAACAATTTTCAGAACTCGATATGGTTTCTTCAAATTTTTGGTCATTTTCTTTGGTCTTACCAATGCCCCAGCAGCTTTTACGGACTTGATGAACCGTATGTTCAAGCAGTACTTGGACATGTTCATCATAGTCTTCATAGATGACATCCTTGTCTACTCTCGCAATGAACATGATCCCGCAGACAATCTCAAAATAGTATTACAGACGCTTAGAGCCCATCAGTTATTCGCCAAATTCAGTAAATGTGAATTTTGGCTAAGGTCGGTAGCTTTTCTTGGTCATATAGTTTCTGCTGATAGAATTAGAGTTGATCCTCAAAAGACCAAAGCAGTAATAAATTAGCCCAGACCCATCTCTCCATCAGATATCAGGAGTTTCTTAGGTTTGGATGGTTATTATCGATGGTTTGTTGAAGTATTTTCGACTATTACATCCCCACATCTAGGTTGACTCAAAAAAAAGTCAATTTCTAGTGGTTAGATTCTTTTGAGAAGAGTTTTTAGGAGTTGAAAACTCCACTTACTACAACTCAATTTTAACTTTACCCGATAGTTTAGATGGATTTGTTGTATATTGTGATACTTCCACAGTTGGCTTGGGGTATTTTTTATACAGAAGGGTAAGGTTGTGGCCTATGCCTCTAAACAGCTTAAGCACCATGAAAAGAATTATCCCACCCACAATCTTGAATTAGCAGTTATTGTATTTGCCTTAAAGATTTGTAGGCACTATTTGTATAGGGTACATATTTATGTATTCACAGACCACAAAATCTTGCAGTATGTGTTTTCACAACACGGCCTGACCTTGGGTCAAACAAGGTAGTTAAAGTTGTTGAAAGATTATGACATGAGTGTTCTGTATCATCCGGGCAAGGCCAATGTAGTGGCAGATACCCTCGGTAGGTTGTTCATGGACAGTGTTGCTCATGTTTAAAATGGTAAGAAGAAGTTAGTTCAGAAAGTTCATCAGCTTGCTAGAATAGGTATCCGTTTGGTAGATTCAGCCAAAGATAGTGTTTGGATACAAAATAGTTCAAAAACTTCTTTAGTTTCTGAGTTAAAATAAAAGAAGGAAAGGGATCCTAATTTAGTTAAGCTGAAAGAGTCAGTCAGAGACCTAAAGGTTAAGGTTTTCTCCCAAGGGCGAGATAGTGTGCTGTGTTTCTAGGGTAGGCTATGTCTGCTATGTATGGATGTCATGAGATAATGAATTCTTAATGAAATGCATAGTGCATGTTACTCTATTCTTCCAGGGGGCACTAAGATGTACCGCAACTTGCAGGAAGTCTATTGGGGGAGTGGGATAAAGAAAGAAATTACAGAGTTTGTAGCTAAGTGCTCTACTTGTCAGCAGGTGAAGATTGAGCACCAAAAGCCTAGTAGTTCCATACAAGGAGTTCATCATTCCCACATGGAAGTGGGAAGAAGTGAACATGGACTATGTGATAGGCTTGAGTCGTACTCATCATCAACATGATTTGATTTGGGTCATTGTAGATAGGATGACCAAGTCCCCCCATTTCTTACCAGTCCATACTTCTTATTCAGCCGAGGACTATGCCAATCTCTATATCAAATATTTGGTTAGATTTTATGGTATCCCGTTGTCCATTATTTCAGATAGAGGTACACAGTTCACCTCTCACTTTTAGAAAGCCTTCCAAAAGGGTCTTGGTACCCAAGTCCATCTCAGTATAGCCTTCCAACCCCAGATAGATTGCCAGTCAAAAAAGACCATTCAGACTCTAGAGAATATGTTGAGAACATGTGTCATTGACTTTAAGGGTAGTCGGGATGACCACTTACCTTTGATTGAGTTCACGTAAAATAACAGCTATCGAATCCAATATTCAGATGGCTTCATTTGAGGCTTTTTATGGGAGGATATGTAGATCTCCCATTAGTTAGTTTGAAGTAGATAAGGCCGCAGTGGTGGGGCCTGGCATGGTGTTTGATGCCTTAGAGAAAGTACCGTTGATCAGGGAGAGACTTAAGATATCCCAGAGCCGACAGAAATCTTATGCGGATGTGAGGAGAAACGATCTCGAATTTGAGATTGACGACTTTGTGTATTTGAAAATCTCTCCCATGAAGGGAGTAAAGAGATTTGGGAAGAAGGGGAAGCTTAGTCCCTGGTATATTGGTCCTTATAGGATTCTGAGTCATTTTGAAAAGGTAGCCTATGAACTTGAGTAGCTTGCTTACTTAGCATCACTGCACCCAGTGTTTCATGTATCCTTGCTAAAGAAGTGCATAAGTGACTCAGCAGTTGTAGTATCTGTTAAGAGTTTAGACGTTCAAAATGGTCTCTCTTACGAAGAAGTTCCAGTTAAAATCCTTTATCATTAGACTCGTAGACTAAGGAACAATGAAGTTTCCTTGGTCAAAGTTATTTGGTGAAACCATTCTATTAATGGGGCCATTTAGGAAGCAGAAGCAGATATGCGAACCAAGTACCCTCATCTCTTTTTCGCAAAGTCAGACTTAGCCTAAGATAATAGTCTTCCTTAAATGTACTCTTTTCCATTCTTAGTTTCAGCAGCATTATTATATCGTTCATGCATTCATGGATCAGTTCAGTCATGTTTCAACTATGCATGTCAGTATAGTCGCAGTACCTCAGTGCCTCTCAGCTTAATCAGTATCATTTAAGGACAAATGTTACCAAGGGGAGATACTACAATGTAAGACCCCGCAAAATTCTAAGCTTAATTTAGTCCTTTAGGCTTGTCAAGGGGTCCTAGACTTAGAACAGTTTAGCTAAGAACTCAAACTTAGTGCCATTTTAGCCTACAAAAGTTGGCAATCTAATTTTGTGACCTTTACATCTATTAAATGTTGATGTTTAGGTTGATTCATGAGCAGGAATGTCTGTGGGTGTTTCCGAACAAGTTTCAGATTTTTCGGACTTTGTTTAAAGCTCCTTTGGAACCTTAAAATAGTGGATCAACTCGATCTTGGCACGCCACATCAATTATCGTGTTGATTAATATTTTTCCCCAGCTACCAGAGTCCAATTCCAGTAAATCGAAGCAAATATGGCGTGATGCATTAGCCAACGCGTCGATGCCATCGACGCACCACATCAACCTATGCGTCGCTAACTGATTTTTCAGTCATTAATAGACCACATTCTTGGAGGTATTTGGGTCTTTTTCCTACATCATTCAGCCCCAAAATGCGAAATTAAGCCCTTTGGAGAGTACAAATAATTATTCATTCTCCAATTAACTCAAGAACAAAAAGCTAGATACTTAAATTTCAAATCAAGAACTCAAGATTCAACTATAAACTTTCAGAAATTCTTCAACAATGGTATGTCAAGTGTTCATACAAGGGTCTCTTCCATCCTTGGAGTCCAAGAATCAGTTTTTAAACTTCAAGTATATGAATTTCATGAATACCATGATCGGTTTAATAATATTGATGTTTATAATAATTATTTGAGTATCAAATCTATGAGTTATACTAAGTTTCATGTGGAGTTTATTGATTTATATGTCTTACCATGTTAGATAATGTTAAAGCCTTCAGATTGTGAATTTGATGATTGGATTGTGTGCTCACATATTGATTAGTGTTATGCGCATGTTCTATGCCTTCCAAATGTTTGATAAATTATTCATGTGAACTATTAAGAGAATAAAATCATGCAAGTGTTTGTTAAAATGCCCATATGAATAAATGATGATCAATTTTATAGTTTACATGTTTTATGTTTATGCCATGTCTCTTAATTTATGCTATTGAGTCCTGGGGTAGTTGTACTTGACAATTTAGCTGATTACCTAGAGCCATGGTCAGTCATAGAATAGTATCAGCGACATCACGATCAGTAGTACTCTTAGTTAGTTACAAAATTCATGAAAACTCAGCAGAGTCAGTAATATTTCATTCTAACTCAGTATTCAGTTTAGACCTCAATAAACTCTATCAGTTAACAGAATTCAGCAGTATTTCATCATTCAACGAAACTCAGTAAACTCAATTTAGCTCAGCTAAATAGTAATCTCAGTAACCATTCATTCCATCCTAGTACAGACTAGAAATTAGTTCAGTGTCTATTCAGTTGGAAGTAGAATTCAAAACCAAGTTAACCCAGGGATGGGGGAATTCCTGTCAGTAGAGAATTTGACCCTTAGCAGTAATCCCTGCATTACAAAACTACGTAGCAAGCATAGGTTGAGGTATCTTCTTTCCATACATTATAAGGGTTGATACTTCTTATCCGAGTTATCCTGCCAGCGGGGGTTAACGAAAGAGCTTCCTATCAGAGAGGGTTAACTCACAGCTTGTCCTTACCCGTGGCACGGTATTAACACCCTTCCAACTGGGGTTATAGGTTAGACCCCAAATCAGTTATAGAAGGGTCTTGTCGATTAGATGATTATATTCCACAATCTCAGTTTAAGTCTTAGTCTCAGAATAGAACTCAGTCCAGTTCTATATTTTTAGGACTATCAGACATAGTTACTCAGCTTAGTACGAAACTTAGTATAGTTCTCTAGAATTCAGGACTGTCAGATACAGTCACCCAGTCATTAGTTATACAATATCAGTTATCCTGTAAATTAGTTGATCAGTATTCAAACTCAGTGTTTAGTTTTATCACAATTTTAGTTATGGTATACATATTCATGCATGTACTCTTATTCAGTCATACTCATGTTATACGGTTATTATTATTCATGCATATGAACCCATGCATTTCAGCCTACCTTACTGAGCATATCAGTACATTCAAAGTACTGACACATGCTTTTTGCATAATAATATCTTATATTATAGGTTCCGATGAACGAGCTCCAGAGCAACCTCAGTAGACCAGACTTTTAGTATTCAGCATATTGGTGAGTCTTCTTAGTTCAAGGACATGATTACTATTTATAGTATTTCAGTTTATGTCAGTAGACGGAGTTAGTTGGGGACTTGTCCCATCAACTCCACAATTCAGATAGTTACAGGCTTCCCCAACTAGAATATTTTAGACAGTTATTCAGATTTTAATTTTGTTCTTTAGTTTTGGTATTTAATACCGCATTCAGTATTATTCTATATTATTTATAGATTGAACCTTATGGCATGTTTTCACCTAATTCTACATAGTATTCAATGTTATTATTCAATTATTACAGCAGGTAACAGTCATGGATTAGCTTGTGGTCTCTCAAGATTATGAGCATCGTGCAGCGTTCAGGGTACAGACTCAGGGAGTTATAAATTTTCTATCAGAGCCTAAGGTTCAATAAAGTCCTCGAAAGTCAGGAAGCTGCATCTAGTAGAGTCTTGTTCATGGGTGTGTTGTGTGTCACACTTATGGACAGGAGTCTATGCGATGTTTTAGGAATAATTTTCCTTTTTTCAGTATTCATATTGTGCGAGTGAGCAGGACCTCCAGTTATACTCTTTTTCTAATTCTAGTTTCTCTTCCATTTATAGAATCTACCTCCAAAGAGGACTCAGGAAATAGGAATGGAAGATCAGTCAGCCTCTCAGCCCATCCATCCAGATCCTTTGGGCGAGCATGTCTCCCACATGGAGTTTAGAACAGCCTTCACCACCCTAGATCAATCTTTGGTAGCCCAGAATGAACGTCCAATTATAGTTCTAGCAAACCCAGTGGCCAATACTACTACCACCTAGATTCGGGACCACTCAAATAAACCTTTCATCATTCACAGGGTCTAAGTTAGATAAGGACCCTCAGGAATTTCTTGATTAGGTGTAAAAGGTTATCAATATCATAGGGGTGACTGCTGTAGAGAGTGCTGAGTTGGTTGCATATCAGTTACAGAATGTGTCTCACTCATGGTTCAAATAGTGAAAGGCAGAGAGAGCCGCAGATGCAGGGTCCATAGAACGGGAGAAGTTTGTAGTGACATTTTTGGATAGGTTCTTTCCGCTAGAGTTGAAGGAAGCAAAGGTTTTGGAGTTTATAAACCTGAAGCTGGGAAATATTATAGTGCGGGAGTATTTTCTCAAGTTTACTTGGTTAGCCAGATATGCCCCACATGTTGTAGCAGATAGCAGAGCGAAGATGAGTAAGTTCGTGTCAGGAGTGTCTAGTAGCGTGGTCAAGAAGTGTAGGACTGCAATTCTTATCAATAAGATGGACATATACAGACTTATGGTCCATGCTCAGCAGATAGAGAAGGACAAGAATAAAGAAAAAAAGATAGAGAATAAGAGAGCGAGAACAAGATGTTTTAATTTCGCTCAGCCTAAGTCAAAGGGTGGGAATCGTTCATAGTTCTGCTTGAAGCCCTCAGTTCCAGATTCTTTCTTATCCGGTGCTCTAGTGGTAAAATTCAGAGATGGCAACCAAGACAGGGCATTGGTCCTAAACCCCAGGAAAGTGTTAGCAGTGCCCGAACCAATCCCCTTTGCCAGAAGTACGGCAGAAACCACTAGGGTATCTATAGAGATGGTAGTTATGTGTGTTTTAGATATGGAAACCCAGGCCATAGATTCATACAATGTCCTCTGGTGGGTTTGTAGAGTCAGCATAACCGTCCCCCAGCTCAGTCCGGTCGCCCGAATCAGAAGGGTGCCTCTTCCAGTGCTACCAGTGGGAAGCGCCCAAAGAAACTCTATGCTCTTCAATCCTGATAGGATCAGGAAAGTTATCCTGATATGGTCACAGTATGTTATAAGTTTTTCATTTGCATGTTTACACTTTTCTAGATCCAGGAGCTTCTTTGTCCTTTGTTACTCCAGATATAGCAACTGATTTTAGAGTCAGTTTGGACATTCTAGTAGAGCCTTTCTCAGTCACTACCCTAATGGGTAAATCCACTATAGCCAGGTGGGTATACAGGAACTGTTCGATTATGATATCTCAGAAAGTCACATTAACAAATTTAGTCGAATTAGGTATGACTAATTTTGATGTCATTCTCGGTATGGATTAGCTTCATTCCTATTATGCCTCAGTCGCCTGCATAAAATAGAATTGTCCAATTTCAGTTTTTGAATGAACCCATCCAAGAGTGGAAGGCTAGTACTTCAGCACTAAGGGGTCAACTTATTTCTTACCTCATCGAATATTATGTTGATTGATATTTTTCCCCAGTTACCAGCATCCAATTCCAGTGAATCGACATAAATATGGCATGACGTATTGTCTATCACGTCGATGCCATTAACGCGCCGCGTTGACCTGCGTGTTGGTAATCCAGTTTTCAGGCATTAAAAGACCATGTTCTTGGGTGTATTTCGTTCTTTCCCCACATCCTTCAGCCTCCAAAACACGAAATTAAGCCCTTGGATAGAAAATATATACATTCATTCTCCAATTAGGTCAAGAACAAAACCCTAGGTGCTCAAATTTCAAATCAAAAACTCAAGATTCAACCATAAACTTTTAGAAATTCTTCAACAAAGGTATGTAAAGTGTTAATCCAAGGGTATCTTCCACCCTTGGAGTCAAAGAATTAGTTTTTAAACTTCAAGTATATGAATTTTATGAATACCATGATAGGTTTGATAATATTCATGTTTATAATGATTATTTGAGTATCAAATCCATGATCTATGCTAAGTTTCATGTGGAGTTTATTGATTTATATGTCTTACCATGTTAGATCATGTTAAAGCCATCAAATTGTGAATTTGATGATTGAATTGTGTGCTCACATATTGATTAGTGTTATGCGTATGTTCTATGCCTTCCAAGTGTTTGATAAATTGTTCATGTGAACTATTAAGAGAATGAAATCATGCAAGTGTTTGTTAAAATGCCTCAATGAATAAATGATGATCAAGTTTATAGCTTACATGTTTTATGTTTATGCCATGTCTCTTAATTTATGCTATCGAGTCCTGGGGGTACTTTTACCCGATATTTTAGTTGATTACCTAGAGCCATGGTCAGTCATAGAACAATATTATTCATATCACAATCAGTAGTACTTTCAGTCAATTACAGAACTCAAGAAAACTCAGTAGAGTCAGTAATATTTCAGTCTAACTCAGTATTAAGTTCAGACCTCAGTAAACTCTATCAGTTAAAAAAGTTCAGTAATATTTTGTCTGTCAATGGAACTCAGTGAACTTAGTTCAGCTCAACTAAACAGTAATCTCAGTAACCATTCAGTTCAGCCTAGTACATACTAGAAATTAATTTAGTGTCTATTCAGTTAGGTGTAGGATTCAACACCGAGTTAACCCAGGGATGGGGGCTTTCCTGTCAGTAGAGGGTTTGACCCTTAACAGCTATCTCTGCATTACATAACTAAGTATCCAGCATAGGTTGAGGTATCTTTCTGCTAGATATTATGAGGGTTGATACTTGTCATCCGAGATATCCTGCCAGTGAGGGTTGATGAAAGAGCTTCCTGTCAAAGAGGGTTAACTCATAGATTGTCCTTACCCATGGTATGGTATTAACACCCTTCTAACTGAGGTTACAGGTTAGACCCCAAATCAATTAGAGAAGAGGTATATTGGTTAGATGATTACCTCCCATAGTCTCAGTTTTAGTCACAATCTTAGAATAAAACTCAATTTAATTCTACAGATTTAGGACTATAGGACGTAGTCACTCAACTCAGTACGAAACTCATTATAGATCTCTAGAATTCAAGACTATCAAATACAGTCACCCATTCATCCGTTATACAGTATCATTTATCCAGTAAATTATTTGATCAGTATTCAGACTCAGTGTTCAATAATATCACAATTTCAGTTACAGTATACGTATTCATGCATGTGCTCTTATTCAGTCATACTCATGTTATAAAGTCATTATTGTTCATGCATATGAACCCATGTATTTCATCCCACCTCACTGAGCATACCAGTACATTCAAAGTACTGACGCATGTTTTTTGTGCTATGATGTCTTATATCATAGGTTCCGATGCACGAGCTCTAGAGCACTCTTAGTAGACCAGTCTTTCATCATTCAACGTAGTGGTGAGTCCTCTTAGTTCAAGGACATGATTACTATTTATAATATTACAGTTTATATCAATAGACAGAGTTAGTTGGGGACTTGTCCCATCAACTCACAGTTCAGACAGTTAGAGGCTTCCCAAACTAGAGTATTTCAGACAGTTATTCAGATTTCAGTTTTGTTTTTCAGTTTTGGTATTTAATACCACATTCAGTATTATTCAGTATTATTTACATATTGAACCTTATTGCATGTTTTTGCCTAATTCCATTTATTATTTAGTGTTATCGTTTAGTTATTGCAGCAGGTACCAGTCATTGGTTAGCTTATGGGCCCTCGGGATTAAGAGCACCGTGTAGTATCCAGGGTATAGACTCGGGGCTTTACATGTAAGACCCCGCAAAGTCCTAGTCATTTCAGTCCTTTATAGCATGCCAAAAGAGGTCCCAAACTTATAAAAATTCATCTAAGTGTTGACACTTAGTCTCATTTTTGGTCTTGACATTTCAATGGTTTTTTTTTTCGAACTTTTCAGCCTTAGATTATAAATTTTTAAATTGATTCATTATCAGGGTTATCTATAGGTCATCTCGGGTGAGTTTTAAAATTTTAAGATGTCGTTTGAGTCACGTTTGGATGACAAAAATAGCAAGCCAATGCAATCAAGATGCATCGCGTTGGCTATCATATCATCACCTTTGACGCGACACATCGGTAATTGCATCGATACCATCGATGCAGTTCAGCGCCTATCGCATCACTAGGCAATTTTAGACCATTTAATCCCAAATCCAGAGGGGTATTTCAGTCTTTTCCCCTCACTTTAACATGAGATTTAGGTCCCAAAACAAAATTTTTGTCTCATTTATCACAATTCTCTCAAAATCAAAAGCATTCCCTTTCAAGAACAAACCCTAGCCCTTTTAGAATTCAAGTTTAAATTACAAGAATTCTCTCAATTACTTTCATGAATTCGTCAATCAAGGTATGTTTAGGTATTCATCCTTGGGTTCCTTCCACCCTTGGAGTTCAAGAATCCTTCTTTAAACTTAGATTATGATTTATATTCTTGAATGGAATCGTGTTCTTGTATGTGATGTTGTGTGTATTTCAAGCCAACAATATTTTAAGTTCCATATGAATTAACAAGAACGTATGTTGATTTAAGTAACCCTCATGCTTAAAAGTTAAATTTTGGTGTTGATTGTGGTAGTCATGATAATTCATAGATTGCTTATTCTCGTGCATAAGAGTTATGCATCCTAAGTGTTTGACAAAATGTATACATGAAGGAATTGTGTATGATAACTTATGTGTGAGATTTTAAGGTTGAGAGATGGTTCCATTATCTACGCCATCGAGTCCTAGGGGTATCGAATACCCAAAATATAACTATTGCCTAGTTTTCCAGAGTCTATAGAATGAATTTAGTTATACCATGAGCGAGATTGACTCAGTCAGTTAATGTAGAAAGTTTTAGATTAGTCAATCCTAGTACAGTCTAGTGATCAGTTCGGTGTCAATTTAGTTGGGAGCAGGATTCAGCACCCAATGAACCCAGGGATAGGGGGGAGGGGCTCACCTACCAGTTGAGGGTGTAACCTTGAGTAGCAATCTTTGAGTTCTAGAACTACATAGTCAACGTAGGTTTGAGATGTTAACCTGCCAGTTGAGGGTTGATGCATATCTCACCACAATACCTGCCAGTTGAGGGTGACTCTTTAGTCCTTCGAGATTTTACTTTAGTGGATCCATATACTCATATGTTAGTACCCATGGCACGGAACTGACACCCTTCCAACTGGGGTTACAGGTTGAACCCCAGTCAGTTCAGAGCAGGGCATGTTGGTTAGATGATTACTCCTACAGTTATAGTTTCCGTATTCAGTATTCAGTATTCAGTACAAAACTCAGTTCAACTATACATGATCATGACTTCAAGTCATCAAATATTAGTTATTATAAATTTAGTACTTCAGCTTCAGACTAATTTAGACAGACGATATATGCTTGGTAGGGCATGTATAGTACTCACAGTAGACCCAGTTTTTGCATATACTTTCATCCAGTCATTCCATGATATTTAGTGATTATAATCTTGCATGTAAGCTATGGATACTAGCCTAACCTCACCTAGTATACCAGTACATTCAAAGTACTGATGCATACTTTTTTTGCGCTATGATGTCTCATATCATAGGTTTGGATGCTCGAGTTCCTGACCGTAATTAGTCAGATTCAATTGATCAGCCGCTGGTATAGTAGTGAATCCTCACCCGTCGAGGGTGTGGTACTTATTTAGTTATTTTTTTATTTACAGTATTTCAGTTTTTCAGTTACTTTAAAATAGCACTTATGAGTTAATAGGGGCCTGTCCCATCACCTCGTTAAATTCAGATGTTAGAGGCTTTCAGACACTTTCAGTTAATAGTTATTCCACAATTGTACTCAGTATTGATTTCAATTTTATGAACCATATGGCATTTCAGTTTTACTTCCTCACATGTTTTCATGATTATTTCTTAGTGCTCACAGCAGGTACCGTGTGACACCCAGGGTGTAGACTCGGGGCATTACATTTACCAAGCTATAGAAGCATCACTATAGCGGAAGCCACTCGTTATAATGGGATGGACCAGGTTTTACTCTTGCTACAATGGGAATTTCTCTGCAATACCATAGTGTCATAGCAGCCTATTACCCACTATAATAGGAGTGGTGAGGTAGAAACTCATGATTTCTCCAGGTTTTTCCTTTTTTACCGTGCAGCCTCAAACCATAAGATCCTTGACTAATCCCTTTACATTAAGTTTGATATCTGAAGTTCTACTTACGCCAATTCACTTTCGAAAAATCCTATAGATTTCTTATTATCTTAGATAACATAAAAAAGTTCTAAACTTTATTATAGTTACCCAAAGTATTCTAGAATTGTCCTAGACCATACCTCGCTTAAATTTCATCCAAGACTAGCCTAGCTTGAAAATTCTAACTCTCAATGCTGAAAAAAGTTTAACCTAAATTTTTGCATGGTAGACTTACCTATAAAGATGAAAAGGGCCATTACACCTGGCCCCTAAAATACCACCCATAAATACATTAATTCACTTTACCTTATTTCGTTAATCTTTGATATTGTTCATTTGGTGATCATAATATTTTTGAGATGTTTTACTATAAACATGAGAACAATATACTTGGGACGGTAACAACGACGTACAAAACAAACATAACATCAAACTGGTAATAATTAAGAACTCATATGACAAAATAAACCTCATTTGGACTAGGGAATAACTTTTAGAACTTGTTGTTTAGAATACCTTTGTCATACTAGTACTTGGAAGAATAAATAGATATTATTGAGTAGTTAACACATATGGACTTACTTTAACACACTTGAGAGACTATTGGCAGATCCAAATTAGGAAGAAGTGCACATTTCACTTAAGGACATATAAAATATACAATGGAAAAAATATATGTCCGGTATATGAACACTCATAAAATGCGTAATGGAGGATCTTATTGACACAATGAACCTCATTTAACTTAGATGGAGACCCATGAAACTTGCTTCTTAGAATACCTTTGTCATATAATTTGTAGGAAGAAAAACCAACAAATTTAGAGTAATAACACATATTGAAGTAATTTAACACATTAAAGAAAGAGAATAATATCATCAGCCACATTGGAGATCATATGTTGCCACGATATGTACTTTACTATGAGGAACACTTAGAAAGCTCACTTTATTGGTAGTGACACAAATAAGAAGTCATGCCAATGACTATAGAATCAAATATCCTTACATACCATGTTGTGAAACTTAATTATTACAACGAGCTGGTATTGTTTCCTTTAAGGTGTAAATCTATGATAAAAATACATAATAAAGATAATATTAGTAGCTAATCACAATGCAAGCCTTGCAAAGTAGTAGTTAAATATTTTAAGGGGCAGTAAGACTATCAAGCCCCCAAACCCTTGGTGTATCACCACACCATCCTTCTATACTTTAATATAACTCCACTTAATTATTCTATGAGGTCACCCACTAATTCCCAATAACAATACATATAGAAAGCTCCTAAAAAGTTTCAAAATTCTTCAACACAACATAAAAATATTGAACTCACAATTTTCAATTTCCATGCTATGATTTCTTAACAATAATACTTATAAAATCCTTTATCAAGGCCAATACATAAGAGGGATAAAATTGAGGTAGTAACCTTACCTTTATTTTAGAAATTTACCATCTCAAATTTTACTCTATAAAGACTTTAATTTTTCATTCAAGTTAAACCTAACACTACTGAAAACCTCTTAGATGTTAAAGAGAAATGGACTACCAAGTTTACAAAAAAAGGAGTTGTTCTATACTTCAAACACAAACATCTTTATTTCTATTACTTTTCATGGTAGAATTAAAAAAATCATAATGATTTTCACCTACCTTTAACAAGGAAAGAGAGGAAATCCCAATAACTCTAATAGGAATTTTAGAACGGTTATAGAAAGATTTGAGATAAAGAGAGATAGATCTAGAAATAATTTTGAATTTTCTATGTAAGAATAAAGAGACAATGAACTAAATTTTACCCTATAATGATGCCCATATCACCGCCTCTTTCCTCTTCATTTCTAGCCACAATTAGCTAAGTAGATGATGCACCTACTTGGTCATTTTTAAGACAGACAAAATCTCAAAGCAGGTGATGCACCTACTGCCTATTTTATTCTTATTATCTTAAGTAGGTGTTGCAACTTCTTTCCCTTTCAAGTTAGTCAAATTTTCTAAGTAAGTGATGTACCTACTTGTCACCTACTAGCTTAAATTAGTCTAGCAAACATCTCCCTTATTTCACTCTCTTCTAAACTTTAAGCTCAAAAACTATGAGTTTAAATACTTTTTCCAATGTTAACTTAGTCGTATACGAGCTAAAATACAAATGATGTTACATTATCTCCCCCCTCTTCTCAGATCTTTAATCCTCAAATGAGAGGTGTAGCACAAAATAATGTTAACTCTAGTATTTCTCCAAAAATATTATTGGAGTATCCTTTGTAAACAACACTCTATTCAAAATATGTCACCTGACCATAATACACATATACAAGCCTCACACGACATTTTAACAAGTGTAGCATATTAAACAGTTGAATGAAAAGTAAGGCTACTCTTGGCCACATATAACCAATTAAAACAATTATGTATAGCATAGCTTGCCTTTCTCTTTTTTTATACACTAGCTTGATATGGAACATTTGGAATTTGGGAATCCCATGTATGAACTACATATCTAAACATATGAAACATGAGTATGATAACAAAAGATCCGATGAGCAAGTTGAAACAAGTTAAAAAATAATTATGTGATCCTATGAACAAGTGAATAGATGCATGTGAAACTTATAATTGGGTAAGGAAGACAACTGATCTCTAAATCGTATGCAATTTCTTGAAACAATATTGATAACTGGACTTAATAAAGTTCTCAAATTTTGTTTCAATATCTTTTAATAATTTACTTTTTTCGTAAGATATATTCATTAATTATTTTATCCTG
>NC_061117.1:26197544-26222420 GCF_002878395.1 Capsicum annuum | reverse complement strand
CAGGATAAAATAATTAATGAATATATCTTACGAAAAAAGTAAATTATCAAAAGATATTGAAACAAAATTTAAAAAATATCCGCGCACTAATAAAAATAGATTCACTAGAAACCTACCTAATAAATCTATTTAATCCGCGCACCCCTCTCCAAATGGTATATACAAACATTTGGACAAGGGTAAGTGAAAGCTCCTATAAATCTTGTGTAATAATAAGGGATTAAGGCTTACTATATCTTTTTTACTAGTTAGCGATACATAATTACACTTGGTGTTTGATACATTATTAAAGTTCAGATAAGCAAATGAATAAATGAATCTTCAGGGCATCATAACCAATGATCTTTTAAACACTACCAATAGTGCATAATGTCAACTACAAGTAAACTTATCTTGTGATTTTGCAGCACATGAGTAGTAACCACTTTGGCTCAAAAAATTAGGCTTGTCCATTTTAACAAATTTACCATAGCGATATAACAAGTGAAGTGCTCTAGCCCCTTTTCATACAAAGGAACCAACAAGAATAATTGGAATATAATCAATTGTCCTCTCCTTATTCAAGCTATAATTGCAACATTAAATATTTAAGCTATGATGGAAAATTTAAATATGCATATGCTTAATAAACCATCATTATTGTATATAAATAATGTAGGTGCATTCTAGGGTACCACACTAGTCAATGTATCTTCTGCCAAGGTGATCTTTCGATTTCCCTCTCTATTCTCTTACTTATTATGATTGGGTTCCAGAATTCACATCAATACAAAAATTATTTCTCCATCTAACAAAAGTTCAAAAATTTGTTTTGGGAGTGCTTCTGGTGTGCCTCTAAAACAACCTAGGATTAAAGAGTCAATACCTTTTTCTTACTTTCATATGTTAATAAGCAGTCTCTATAATAAGGACACAACTTATGTTAGATTTTCTTCTAATTCTCATGTATGTCATTTTCTTATACTATCGTGAAACTTTACTCAACTAATCTCTCCATTCTATGAAATTCAAATTTTGCTCTCTTTTGTTCATATAAAACCAAATACTCTGTTACCAGTGATTAATTAAGGCCATACCTTCCTCTACCCTTAATATTCTAAACAGGTCATGACTTATTTCTAATCCCTCAACTTTTTCAACCTTAATGTTTAGTCACATTCATTTCTAAAATCAAAACATAGATTGCCACAGGACACTGTTATACATATACTCTTATATGAAATAATTAAAACATTTATCCTCTAAATTTTCTATCCATAAAAAGCATCACACAATTTAACCAATTTGGGGTGGTCATAAGCACATATCTTATAATTCTAACTACTCACATACTCAGAGATAATTAGTAAGCACCTGGGTCCTATTAGCCAACTAAGAGGATCTCTAACCGATACCAGTGTGGTATATTAACCTATTGATTATGATGTTGCCACATCTTTTACCTAATACAAAGCTAATTCAATAAATTCCATTTCCAATACATGCATAACCCTAAAAATTCTAAGTCTATGAATAATAAAGTATTGAATGTCTCAAATAGGATTAGATCCAATAACCAATGAAAGAGTCATGTGGATGCCTTAAGAAGTAGCATTAGGAAATTATGTAGCCTATTACTATGATTAGATAACCATTAATGGTATATCATATGAATGACGTTACTATATTCCGCTCTAATGAATAAAAATGATACAAGTGGTACAAATGGAGATGTAGATGCAAGAAACAAAAAGCCTCTACAAGTCTTTTCTCTAAATTTTGATAATATAAGACCTTTCTATGAAGGTTTTCTTTTAGACAATACTGGTGTTGGCCTTTTGGCCACCTTTGGCCTTAGTCGTGGTAGAAATAATCTAGATGATGTAGATCATTGTATGAGTGAGAATAGATTTCTTAGCTTAGATCTATGCATGATTTAGATTGTGAAAAAAGTCATATTTTGTCATGTCTCAATTTCTTAGGTCATGATGACACCTACTATAATCCACCAATAGGTAAGCCTAATCGTAGTCCAGAACTAGTAGTAATGGACTACCAAAAAAAATAAAGAAAGAATACAGAATAAATATAATAAAAGAATAAAATACATAAGATAGTAACAAAATCTAGTGGAATCAGTACAAGAGCTCCTAATATAATAAGACTACAAAGGGAGTATTGAATGAATATACTGATACAATCCATCTCTGAATACAACATAGAGACTAGTCTAGTACATAAGAAGGATAATAGTAATATCCTGAATGCCAGGAGCTCAACCTATGTCTTCGAACAATATTTGCTCTACATGATGTATAAAATAACGGCGAGAACCTGTACTATGCTCTGCGGGCCGCAGAAGTGTAGTATGAGTACCAAACATATAGTACTCAGTAGGCAACTGCCGACTGGGCTCCAAGGATAATGCAAATATAAATAACATACTAGAAGGAATGTAAATTGCACCAAAATATCCAAGAATTAACATAGTAAAGCTAAGGAGACAATAAGGATAAATTATCCCATTCTAGCCATACTCGGGGACCTAAGCACTATACCTTATATTGCTGGCCAATATAGAAATAAAGAGTAGAAATAAGATATATAGTAGTATACATAAATAAGGCTATCTTAGAGGTACTGCCTAAAGTAGTCATACTAGCATTTTAAGGCCTCCTAATCATAGCAGGAACTAGAGCTAACATAATCAGGGTCTCTAATCCATATTTCTAAACATGAGATAATTATCCATAATGAAATAAATTCAAGAGAAAGAAGTCAAAATCATACCTTAAATCTCAGTAACAGTCTAATAATTAACCTGCCATGGACTATCATAATAATAACATAATACAGTAATCGGCTAGTCCGCACAAACAATACCCTAATTAAGCCGCATAACCCAAAAGGTCTAATCAATACATACAACACACCGTAAGTAATACTCATCACTTATACCTATACAACCCCCATAAGGCTGATAGATATAGGCACATATTGGTGATAGGCAATGCACATGCAAGGGTGAATGTAAAGTATAATCCAAATTACTATAAACAAATGAAGTACCTTAATATAACATAGTGCATACACCTTCTCTAGCTCGGCAACTCGCAAAGGCAGGACCTACGATGACCTCTCTTCTCTGGCATAACGACTCGCGAACGATACGTCCCCTAGGGGGTTCGAAAATACCCATATAAACTGACTTGGTATCGATCTAGGATTTCCAATAACCATCATCATCATCAATCCACTTCATCTAGTACCATATATATATGTATATATATATATATATATATATATATATATATATATATATATATATATATATAAAGTCCATAAATCCATTACTCGAGATACACTCTGGTTCAAAATAATCATAAAAGTGTAGAAAAGGTCAAAATCTTTCTCGATCGAGGTAAATAATAGTAGTAAAACTATGGATCAGAAAGAATTCGATTTAAAAGAAAAAAATTATGAATAAATACCTTTTTGGAAAATCAATAGTAAAACCATATTTTAGTTGAAATCGTACCATTTACAGTTTTAGTGAGCATTAATGTACCAAATATATGCATGCCATTACCAGTATCCAAATAATACCTTTATAAACATCTAAATGTCTATAGCATATGGCCACATCCTTTACGAGGATAGTAGTAAACCTTATACTAAAGGATTATTAGCCTCTAATAAGCCTAACATGCTAGCAACCTAGGGTAATAGGATCCTAGGAGTGTAATAAGTATTTCACCTTATGGGTCAATTATCCTTCTATCCCCCAAACTCATAAATTAGGTTAAGTCATGAGATAATACCCAATATCACACTGTAGCATCCCTATTTAACATGCAACATATATAATGCAACCTCTCATGAAGAATAGTAGACAAAAGCCTACCTCGATGTCAAACTATAATCCTTAAATTGCCTACAAATCATCTATCTTTGCTCCATATCTCGAAATACCGCCACACTATAAAAATCGTAATCTACACGTTGTTAGGAGTAAAACAAGATCCATAGTGCAAATTAAGAGAGGAGTCAAAATTTGGGTGAAGGACGGGACTACAGGGCCCACAAATGAAATCCAAAATTAAGCCTATCATGATGTCCTTCAAAGGACAAGGAATATATGCTCAAAAGTTAAGCATAAGCGGAGTGTATATTGGGTCTCAAATCAACCCTTAAATTTTAGGAATTTAAGATCTAAATTTTAAGAATTTACCATGAAATATGATGTAAACTGAAGAATAAATCAATGGGAAATGACCATGGAGAGTTAGGCTAGCTTACCTTAGCCACTATGGATGATTCCTTATTTTTTCCTCCCTATGAGCTCTAAACTTGGTGTGAAAATGGTGGAAAATCAGGTGGAAAATAGGATAAAAAGGTCTGCGCAAAAGTGCCTACCACTAATGTGGCAATTAGACCGCTTTAGTTATATGGAAGAAGGTCGTGGTTGACACTAAAGCAACCCTAATGGCACTAAAGCACACTGCTAACAATGGGCCAGGGATACTATAATGGCCTATTGGCTCTAAAGTGCTTAGAGATAAAGCATCCCAATAGGGATTAACCAGTCCTATCAGATGCCATGCACCCAATTTTTGCCAAGTCCAAAAATATAACGTCACGAATCTGGTACCCAAAATGCTATATGGTGCTCATGACCACGAAGGACCACAGCTAACCCATGACTGATATTTGTACCTGCACACTACATAATATACTGTATAAATACAGAAATAAAGGCTGAAAGGCCATAAGGTTCAAAACTGTAACATAACTAAAAAAACATAACATTTGGAGGGGTTATGAAATATCCAAAACAACTGAAATAACTATCTGAACATGTTAGTCCAAAAGCCTCTAAACTATCTGAATAAGGAGTGGATGGGACATGTCCCCAACTAACTCCAACTACTGAAATTAATTAATTAATGAGATAATAAAGTAATGGTCATGTTATCAAAGGATGAGGACTCACTACTAACTCTGACTGCTGAAACTAGAATGCTACTGATGCTCTAGAGCTCGTGCTTCTGAACCTATGGTATAAAACACCATAGCACAAATGCGTCAGTACATTCGAATGTACTGGTATGCATGTAAGGTAGGTTGAATGCAAAGGGTTCACATGCATGAACTACACTAACTGACTACATAACATGAATGTGAGAATACATGCATGACTATATAATAACTATAACTGATTTCGTGATAACATGATTACTAAGTCTGAGTACTGATAAAATGAGATACTAATATCTGTATAACTAAAATAAGTGATACTGAGCTACTGTATCAGACAGTCTAGGTTTTGATAGAACTAGCTGAGCTTCGTACTTTCTGAGTTGACTGTATCCGATAGTCCTGAATCCTATAAAACTATCTGAGTCCTATTACTAAGACTGAATGACTGTATCTGACAATCCTGATTCTGTACTGAAACTATGGAAAGTAGTTATCTAATCGATATGCCCTAAATAATGCATTATAGCTAAGTTGGGGTCCAATCTGTAACCCCAATTAGAAGGGTGTCAATACCTCACCACTTGTAAGGACAATCTATGAGTACCCCTCATATAATAGGTAACTCTAGTAAGAACGGTGGGAACTCTCATATAACAGGTTAATCCACATCATCTACCCTTATATAATAGGCTATGATATCTCAACCTACGTTGGCTACGTAGTTCTGGAATGCAAGGATTTCTTCTATGAATCACACCCTCATATAACAGGTGGGTTCTGATCCTTGGGTTTGCTCGGTGCTAATTTCTACTCCCATCTGAATAGACACTGAACATGATTAATTGAACTGACTGGATTGAGTTAACTAAATTTTCGTGGACTGATAGAATACTACTGAGATTACTAAATTTTTGAGATTACTAAGTTTTCCTGAGTCATATGACTGACTGAATTTCTATGAACATGGCTCGACTGAGAGTATCTTGAAAACATGACACTGTCTTTAGTCACATAGATAATTTAGGGTACAAGTACCCCTAGGGCTAGATAGCATGAAACTGACAAAGTATGACTTTCTTGAATACATGGCCAACACCGACGATCCATAATATAATAAGATGGGGATTACATGAAGTACAAGTGCTAAAGCACCATAATGGCTACACATATATCCATAATTCATTGACTAAGACAGTTTATCAAACACTTAACATGGATGAACTTGTACATGAATGGGGATTTTATATTATCATACTAGAATGACACTTTTTCTTCACATAGGCATTTAATCAAACACATGGGAAGTATGCTTTGGTTATACAATCATCAACATATCTAATAATCATGGATACATCCATCAATGTGTAAATTTAAGGGTTTATCATGATTATTATCCAAATCATCACATCCTAGGGTCAATCATTAGAATATATAATTTCAAACATGAATCAAAACCCCCACAACATCATGAACATTAATTTCAATTCAATTTAAATCATGAACATTCATAAATACAGAAATCTTGGGTTTTGAAAAGAGATTATTGAGTTTCATGGGTAAAAAGGAACCATGAATCAACACATGACATACCTGGGTTGTGAGTTTCTTGAAGTTCTTGGACTTGAAGAACTTGAAATCTCTTAGTTTTTAAAGAATGATTTGGATCTTGTTCTTGGAAATTATCTTTGAGAGAAAACCCTAATTTGATGTTGTAGATGGATAATGAACTTATGAGCCTTGGTTTGATATAATTAGGGATTAGAACGGATGGAAATAAACCCAAATACCCTTTTATAAATGACTTTAAAATAACTAAACGAACTATGTAATGGTGGGTGCGATGGTTTATCACTGGATTGATGGTTCATCGGTCCTGACCATCGCACCTGGGTAGAATAGAGGTTCACTATCTTTTCTACGACGGCTTGGGCGACGGTCTGTCGCTAGCTCGACGTTCCATTGGCCTAAGCCATCGACCTTAGCCAGAAGGTGGTCTCACTGCTTCCGTTGTGATGGTTTAGGCGATGGCCCATCACTAGCTTGACGGTCCATCGGCCCTCATCATCGCACCTGGGCAGTTTTGATTGCTTTCTATAAAACGGCCATAACTTTCTAGTCCAATATCAGATTTGGACGAAATTTGTATCATTGGAAAGCTAATTAAATTTTCCACTTGAAAAAAGTGAAAATCTTAAAAATTCCATGTATATAAAAGTGGATTCATCTTTCAAAGTAAGTTTCTAACATACTTGAAATAATTTCAAGCTAGGTAGAAGTACGGGGTATTACAATATCTCCCCCTTGAGAACATTCGTCCTCGAATGAGACTGAGTGAGAAGAGAGAAGATAAACTGATGTATATACTGAACATAAATAACTGGAACATGATCTCATGACTGACATAACTGATCACTGAATATATATCATACTAAACATACATATCTGATGTATGAGTAACTGATTTATGATTTCATGACTAAATTACTGATAAGATAAATATCTCATCAAACTGAACATGCATATCTGATGCATGAATTCATGACTGAACTGACACATGAATGACTGACTACGCAATTGTACTTAATACCAAGTTTATAATGGAATTTTGAACATGAACTGTATACCAAGCTTGTCACTAAAATCTAAATATGTAACTGAAAAGCTTAAGGAAAACTGTTACCTTGAGATAGATCTGAGTTAGTGGAGAAGAGGTGAGGATACTCTAGCTTCTTCGATGGACTAATTTCACCAAAGAAATTTGACTAGAGGGACTTCTTTGTTCCTCAGTCTACGAGTCTGATAGTCAAGAATTTTGACTGGAATCCCTTCACAAGAGAGGTTGTTCTAAACATCTATGCTCTGAATAGGGACAACAACTATTGGGTCACCTATACACTGCTTGAGCAAAGAGACATGGAAGACTACATGAATTAGGGTTAGATATGAAGGCAATTAGAGCTCATAAGCTACCTTGCCAAAGCGACTGAGAATTTTGAAGGGACTGATATATCAGCGGCTGAGTTTTCCCTTATTATCGAATCTCTTCACTCCTTCATGGGAGAGATCTTTAGATAGACATGATCACCAATCTCGAACTTGAGATCCTTTTTGCGCACATCTGCATAAGAATTCTGTCGGCTCTAAGAAGCCCAGAGTCTTTCTTTGATCAACTGGACTTTCTCTAAAGCGTCGAATACTAAGTTAAGCCCTGTAATTAAGGCCTCACTAACTTTGAACCAACCGATTGGAGATCTGCATCTCCTACCATAGAGAGCTTTGAATAGAGCCATCTGAATACTGGAATAATAGTTCTTGTATGCAAACTCAATCAAAGAAAAGTGGTCATCCCAACTACCCTTGAAATCAATTGCACACGCCCTTAGCATATCTTCTAAAGTCTGAATGGTCCTTTCTGCTTGACCATCTATCTGAGGATGAAAGGTTGTACAAAGATGAACTTGGGTACCAAGACCCTTTTAGAATGCTTTCCATAAATGAGAGGTGAACTGGGTAACTCTATCTGAAATAATAGATAATAGAACACCATGTAATCTGACCAACTGTCTAATGTAGAGTTTGGCGTAATCCTCGGCTATATAAGAGGTATGGACTAGAAGAAAATGAGCTGATTTGTTCATCCTTTCTACAATGATCCAAACTGAATCATGATGGCAACGAGTATGAGGCAAACCCGTCACGAAGTCCATGTTTTCACTTCTTCCCACTTCCAAGTAGGAATTCTGAACTCCTGCATGGACCTACTAGGCTTCTAATGCTCTATATTAACTTGCTGACATGTAGAGCAGTTAGCCACAAACTCTGCAATATCTCTCTTCATCCCACTCAACTACTAAGTTTCCCATAAGTTGTGGTACATCTTAGTGTCCCCTAGATGAATAGAGTAGCACGCACCATGCGCTTCTGCAAGAATTCACTGCCTGAAGTCGTCTACACCAGGAACACACAAAAAACCCCGACAACGCAAAACACCATGTCCCCCTTAGGAGAAAACCTCAATTTTCTAATCCTTGACTGGCTCTTTCAACTTGACTAGACTGGGATCTCTATCTTTCTTTTCTTTCACCTCAGAAACTAGAGATAATTTTGAACTACTCTGAACCCATATGTCACCCTCTTTTGTATCGACTAAGAAAATATCTAGTCTGCCAAGCTGATGAATTTCCTAAGCTAACTTCTTCTTACTGTCCTTAACATAAGCAACACTAACCATAGATAGTCTACTAAGAGCGTCGGCCACTATATTGGCCTTGCCTGGATGATAAAGAACACTCATGTCATAATCTTTCAAGAGCTCTAGCCACCTTATCTGGCGAAAATTGATATCTTTCTGAGAAGAAACATACTGAAGGCTCTTATGATCTGTGAACACATTCACATAAACTCCGTATAGATAATTCCTCTAAATCTTTAAGGCATATACTACTGCTGCTAACTCAAGATCATGAGTAGGATAATTTTTCTAATGAGGTTTAAGTTGTCTAGAGGCATAGGCTATGACCTTACCATGCTGCATGAGGACACAATCAAACCTACTCTGGATGCATAACAATATACTATAAACCCATCTGAACCATCTGGAAGAGCTAAGACTGGAGCATAGGTGAGTCGAGTCTTCAACTCTGGAAAACTATTCTCGCAAGGATCTAACCACTAAAACTTGACTTTCTTCTGAGTCAATCTGAACATAGGGGATACAATAGAAGAAAATCCCTCAACAAACCATCTGTAATAGCCAGCCAAACCCAAGAAACTCTTGATATCTAATGAAGAGACATGTCTGTACCAGTTTCTTACTACTATGGTCTTGTGAGGATCAACCCTAATGCAATCATCGGAAATGATATGATCAAGAAATGCTACTGACCTTAACCAAAATTTGCACTTACTTAATTTGGCAAACAACTGATGATCTTTGAGGGTCTAAAGTACGATTCTGAGATGGTCTGCTTGATCACGCTCACTGCGAGAATAGACCAAAATATCATCTATAAAGACTATGATGAACATGTCTAAGTACTGCTTGAACACACAGTTCATCAAGTCCATAAAAGCTGTTGGGGCATTAGTAAGACCAAAGGACATAACCTAGAATTCAAAGTGACCATATCAAGTACGAAAGGCTATTTTTGGAATGTCACATTCTCTGACTCTGAGCTGATGATAGCCTGATTTGAGGTCTATCTTAGAGATATAGTTGGCACCCTGAAGTTGGTCAAATAAATCATCAATTCTGGGAAATGGATACTTGTTCTTGACTGTGACTTTATTGAGCTGATGGTAATCAATGCACATTATGAGAGAACTGTCTTTATTGCGCATGAATATGACTGGTGTGCCCCACGGGATATGTTGGGTCTGATGAATCCCATTAGTAGCGCTGGAGGTGGCACCTTGCTGGTTTGGGCGATAGGACTGAGCTGAGGAACAATTCTTCTGATACTAAGGACCTAGCTAAGGACAGTCTCTGACTTTGTGGCCTGGCTTGCCACATCCAAAACAAATACTACTGCCATCTCTACAAATACCCTGAGAGACATGTTCATTGAAAGGATCTTTGGGTTGAGGGGCTGGATGATTCCCGTTTCTTCTTTTAGGAGGCACATTTTGTAGAAGAAAGGGAGAAATGGATTAGACTAAGAGATTGACTTGAGATTATGCTCACTGGCATGACATGAATACTGAAATAAGGGAAACTATTCCTAAAACATCTTATAGCCTCCAACACATAAATGTGGCGTGCAACACACCCATGTACAAAAATCTACTAGATGCGGCTTTTAGACTTCCTAGGACTCTATTGAACTTTAGGCTCTGATACCAAGTTTGTAACGCCCCAAATCAGGTACCCAGATTGCTATACAGTGCTCATGACCCCGAAGGACCTCAAGCTAACGCATGACTAATATCTGTACCTGTAAACTGCATAATATACTATATAAATACGGAAATAAAGGCTGAAAGGCCATAAGATTCAAAACTACAGTATAAATGATAAAACATAACATCTGGAAGGGGTATAAAATACCCAAAATAACTTAAATAACTATCTGAACATGCTAGTCCGAAAGCCTCTAAACAATATGAATAAGGAGTGGATAAGACATGTCCCCAACTAACTCCAACTACTTAAATAAATTAATTAATAAGATAATAAAGTAATGGTTATGTCCTCAATAGATGAGGACTCACTGCTAACTTTGACTGCTGAAACAGAATGCTACTGATGCTCTGGAGCTCGTGCTTCTGAACCTATGGTATAAAACACCATAGCACAACTGCATCAGTCCGTTTGAATTTACTGGTATACATGTAAGGTAGGTTTAATAAAAAGGATTCACATATATGAACTACACTAACTGATTACATAACATGAATGTAAGAATACATGCATGACTACATAATAAATATAACTAAGTTTGTGATAATATGATATTGAGTCTGAGTACTGATAACATGGGATACTGATATCTGGATAACTAAAATAATTGATACTGAGTGAGTGTATCTTACAGTCTAGGTTCTGATGGAACTAGCTAAGTTCCGTACTATTCTGAGTTGACTATATCTGACAGTCCTAAATCCTGTAAAACTATCTGAGTTCTATTACTGAGACTGAATAACTATATCTGACGGTCTTGATTATGTACTAAAGCTATGGGAAGTATTCATATAACCGACATGCCCCAAATAATGCATTATAGCTGAGTTGGGGTCCAATCTGTAACCCCAATTGGAAGGGTGTCAATACCGCACCACTGGTAAGGACTATCTGTGAGTAACCCTCATATAACATGTAAATCTAGTGAGAATAGTGGTAACCGTAATATAATAAGTTAATCCACCTCATCTACCCTCATATAACAGGCTACAATGTCTCAACCTATGTTGGCTATGTAGTTTTGGAATGCAAGGATTTCTTCTAAGAACCACACCCCCATATAACAGGTAGGTTCCCATCTTTGTGTTTGCTCGATGCTCGTTTCTACTCCCATCTGAATAGACACTGAACATGATTAACTGAACTAACTGGACTGAGTTAGCTGAATTTCCGTGGACTGACAAAATGCTACTAAGATTACTAAATTTCTGAGATTTCTGAGATTACTGAGTTTACTGAGTTTTCCTGAGTCATATGACTGAATGAATTTCTATGAACATGGATCAACTGAGAGTATCTTGAAAACATGACACTGACTCTAGGTACACAGCTAATTTTCAGGTACAAGTACCCCCAGGACTCGATAACATGAAACGGACAAAGCATAACTTTTTTGAATACATGACCAACATCGATAATCCATAATATAATAAGATGGGGATTTCATGAATTACAAGTGCTAAAGCACCAAAATGGCTACACATGTATCCATAATTCATTGACTAAGACATTTCATCAAACACTTAACATGCATGAACTTGTACATGAATGGGGATTTCATATTACCATACTAGAATGACACTTGTCTTTCACATAGGTATTTAATCAAATACATGGGGAGCATGCTTTGACATACCTGGGTTGTGAGTTTCTTGAATTTCCTGAACTTGAAGAACTTGGAATCTCTTAGTTTGTTGAAGAATGATTTGGATCTTGTTCTTGGGGATTATCTTTGAGAGAAAACCCTAATTTGATGTTGTAGATGGATAATGAACTTATGGGCCTTAGTATGATATAATTAGGGGTTAGAACTGGTAGAAAAAATACCTAAATACCCTTTTAAAAATGACTTTAAAATAACTAAATGAACTATGCAATGGTGGGTGCGACGGTCCATCGCTGGGTCAACAGTCCATCGGTCCTGATCGTCGCACCTTGGCAAAATAGGGGTTCGTTGTCTCTGCTATGACGGCTTGGCCGACATTCCATCGCTAGCTCGACGTACCTTATACCTAAGCCATCGCCCTTAGGAAGAAGGTGGTCTCTCTACCTCTGCTACAATGGGTTGGATGATGGTTCGCCAGCCCTCAGCATCGCACCTGGGCAATTGTGACTGCTTTTTGTAAAACGGCCATAACTTTCTACCCCGATACCGGATTTGGGCGAAATTGGTATTGTTGGAAAGTTAATTCAATTTTCCACATGAAAAAAGGTGAAAATCTTAAAAATTCCACATATATAAAAGTGGATTCATCTTTCAAAGTAAGTTCTTAACATACTTGAGACGATTTCAAATTAGGTAGAAGTACGGGGTATTACAAAAATGAACTTCAACTAAGTTCTCGAGATTCATTTGGAACCCCATGCATGCAAATGAACTATGCTACCAAACAAATTCAATATTTTTAACTCAATGAAGCTATTAAAATTTTCATCTAAGATTATTTTAACTAAATATGGGGCCCACACCAATAGTTTTATTTTTTACATAGTTTGCCAAATAGCCCAAATAAGTTGTAAGTCTTGGGACCTAAACCAATGGTCCACCAACCTAAAATCAATGGTTTGGAGCTTATGGCATTGTAAGAATTCTCATATGAGGTCATCTACTAGGAGTTTTGGTCTGAGACCAAATCCAAAATTACGAAAGATCTAAAATAGGGAGATGAGCCCAAAATCCAAACGAACTATCCGATAATAGAATCGACAGTTCCAGTAAGTCATAAATGATATGTAGCCACTGTGGGGAAGTTCAAAATACCAGAAGTATATGTAAATCAATGAAATAACTAGGAGGGTCATTACAACATCCACTACTAAAATGACTTTCCTCTAGAAAAGTCAAATGGATAGAAGAAGCACAAAAACTTGAAGGGACGATGTACTTGACCCACATTCTCCGAGAACTACTTCCAAGATAACCTCCAAAGAGAATTAACACTTCTAAGGGATTTTGACACAAGTATGCCTCTTCCAACCAACTTCTGCACTTCAAACTTGAATAGCCAAAACTATTACTCAACCACTAACTGGCGTCTAACTAAACCAAGAAAGGCTGATGCACCCAAATCTAAGACATGACACACTAATGTCACATCAATACCAGCCTAATCAAATTAAAAATAATCCAAGCCAAAGTCAAACCAAGTCATAACTTGTAATGCCCCAAGTCTGTATCCCGAATGCTACACCGTGCTTACGACCTCGAAGGACCACAAGCTAACCCATGACTGATATCTGCTATGAAAACTGAATAATAATAATGTAACAAATGCAAAAAATGGGCTAAAATGCCATAAGGTTGAAAATTTGAAATACTGATAAAGAATATCAACTGTAATAATAATAATTTGTAAAATTGAATACTATCTGAAAGTCTAGTCTAAAAAGCCTCTAACTGAGCTGTATGAATGTGGAGTTGATGGGATAAGCCCCCAACTAAATCTGACTACTAAAATACTAAAGCTACTAAAAATATTAAAATAATTGCATATCCTCGATAGATGAGGACTCACTACTGAATCTGACACTGCTGGCTGAATCTGAGTCTGTCTATGCACGGTCAGGAACCTAAGTGTTTGAACATATGAAATGAGACATCATAGTGCAAAGAAAGAGTATGCGTCAGTACGTGTAATAGACTGGTATGCTAGATGAGGTATGGCTGAATGCAAGGGTTCATATGCATGAACAATAACTGACTAAATGATATAGAGTAACTGTGTATAAGTGTACATGGACAACTGAAACTATTAAAAATACTGATTATGCAATACTGTACATATATGTGTATATTATAACTGAGCTTTTACTAAATTTGAGTTCTGAGTTCTGATAACTGAGTAACTAAAACTGATTGACTATATCTGACAGTTCTAATTCTATAGAACTAAACTGAGTTCTATACTTAGACTGAAGTTGAAACTGTGGGAAGTAATTATTTAACCAACATGCCCCAAATAATATAACTAGGGTCCAACCTGTAACCCCGGTTAGAAGGGTTTCAGTATCATGCCATAGGTAAAGACAACTGAAGAGTTACCCTCATCTGACAGGTACTCTAATGAGAATAGTGGTACCCTTATCTGGCAGGTTAAAATACCTCATCAACCCTCAACTAGCAGGTTGATGTCTCAACCTACGCTAGCTACGTAATTCTGGAATGCAAAGACTGCTTCTAAGGATCATACCCTCTACTGGCATGTGAGCCCCCATCCTTGGGTTCACTCGATGTTGAATCCTACTCCCAACTGAATAGACACTGAACTGATTATACTGAGCTAAACTAGACTGATACTGAATTTCAATGGGTTTGGTAACTAACTGAGTTTACTAATTGTGACTCTATTGAGACTATTCTGTAACTACTATAGATCTAGGTAAACAGCTAGATTTTCAGGTACTGAATACCCCCAGGACACAATAGCATGAAAGTAAAGTATAGCGTGAGCTTGAAAAGTTTAACAATGTCCACTTGTTCATAATTTATCCAAAGAGACATTTTATCAAACACTTATAGGGAATAACCTTGTACATATACTAGCATGTCATGATTTCACCATTTAATTCACATGGACATTCTATGAACCACTTGGGGAGCACAACTTAATGCACATAATCATGGATATCATATAAACATTGCAACTACAATGCCCAAACTTACAAATTCAAGGATTATAACATAGAAATTACATAATTTAATATACATGCAATTTTAATGTCATGGAAACCACAATTAATCATGGATTGATACTCAATTTATGTCATGAACATGAATACAATCCAATTTCAAGCATGTAAATCATAAATCAAAAATCTCGTGGTTTTAAAAATGGATTCTTGGAATATATGGATGAAAGGAACCTATCGATGAACACCTACATACCTGAGAAGACTAAATCTTGAAAGTTCTTGGAGGAATTCTTGAGTTTGCTCTAGATTTCTTAAAGCTAGGGTTTTTCCCTATGAGAGAAAATGATTTATTTCTTAAGTAAGTAATGAAATAATGAGCAATTAATGCTCTTTTAGAACTTAATTACGTGTTTAAGCTGACTGGGGTGAGGGAAAAAGACTTTAATTCCCTCAGAATTAAAACTCGAAACTAACTAAAAATCTTGATTTTGTACACTGGCGCGATGTGGTGAAATTGTGAAAGCTCACTAAAAAATGGACAACTAAGAACTAGAATCTTGGCGCGATGCGGAGCCATTGCACCAACTCACCGCATGCAAATTTACCTCTTGGCGCGACGCGCCATGATCGTGACAAAATACTAGAAAATGACAATTGGGAATTTGGCTGGTGGCGTGATGCGGTGGTATCGCGTTGGATTACTGGAAAATGACCATGGCCATTTGATTAATCTCCGCGATGCACTGGGTGCTAATTTGGTACACTATCTTTCAAAAATGGCTTTAGATTTTCACCCGAGTATCAGATATAGGCGAACTCTATATCATTGGAAAGCTGACTGAATTTCCTATGCATTGGTAAGCTCTAAACCAAAAATACTGAGTATTTTAAATGTTTTAGGTAGGAATACTCATGTACTTAGAGCTAAATTAATCTTGAGAAATATAGGGTATTACATTATTCATGCCACCAACTCCAATTTCCAAATATAACCTTCTTTTGTGTTTCTAATTCTTTTACCCACTCCAAACCAAGAAGAAAGTTATTCGAGTCCTATCCGTGTAACTCCATTATACTAACATCAAAGAACTGAAGCTGATCCACCAAAAATCCATAATGGAAATCATGATAATATGCCTATAAAGGGATTCCTAGGCACACAACTAGAGATAACCAAGGTCTGTAATCTACGCCACCACTACAACTGGTCTGAACAACCATTAAAAATGTATGATGGAAGTCCAAAGAATAAGGACTCACCACCAAACGATCTGCTCCAGGTTGTTCTATCAATCGATGATCAATCCATACCGAACCTGACTCACGCTTACTAGTCTTGTTGAGTAGATCATCCAAAATTTTTGACAAAAATTGAAAACTGAGGTCAAAGCTGAAGGAACCAATATAATGTGAACGGACCCAAATTTGAACACTAATCAACCACAATCCATTGGAACTGAAGGAGACCTAATAGGTAGACACGGAATACACTTATCCATCCTATAAATAAAACCCCAAATGAGTTAAATCTAGAAAATAAGGTTGCACCCAAGCTTTACAACTCCAAACAAAAATCATGACACTAAGGTTGAACAAATCGGTTCCATTATCCATACCAAACCTGTATTCATGTTTCTCCTCAAGGTTCTAATTCAAAGCTTCTTCTTCAAGAATTCAAGAAATTAAGGTATATGGGGAATTCATCAATGGGTTCCTTCCCCTTAATGAGCCCCAAAAAAAATCCCTTTTCATGCAATATGAATTCGTTATCCTTTTTCATGAAATTTAAATGTTAAGTACGAATCGACTAATGTTTTTCTTAGTAGTTTTGCATTCAAGCCATGCCAATATGTTTTCACATATGAATTATATTATTGCATTCTTTGAATTTGAATAACATATGTCATATTCAATTGACCCCATGTTAAATTATCAAGTAATGGACTAAACCATGTGAGCATGTTGTCCTTCTAAGTTTAACATATTCCCATATTCAAATGCATGTATTTCATCAGTTTAGTGATATGTACAATGTTTTGGGTCTTTGAATCCTGAATTGCCTTACAGTATATTTAAATGATATTGTTGTATTTAAGTATCACTCAGTGCTGGAGAGTTATGAACACCCGATACCTATAAGTTTATACACGTTTCAGAATTACAAGTAACAAGTCAGTCAAATCATGATTTTCTTATAATACTTAATTTGTATGATCATGTTGATCATTATCAATTGTGATATCTAGTTGACTTTAGTCAAAACAAAAGTCAGTTTAGTTGAGAGTAGGATTTAGCACCGAGCAAAACTAGGGATGAGGGCTCAGACACCAGTTGAAGACTGAAACCTTTAATAGATATTTCTAAGTTCTAGAACTATGTAGCCAGCGTAGGCTATGAGGTGTCACCCTCTAGTAAAGGATTAACACTCTCTAAGGGGTCACCCACCAATACAGGACTAACTTCCTAGTCCTTTGGGACACCAGTTTAGTAGATCCACACAACCAGTGTTAGTACCCATCACAAGGCACTAACACCTTTCCTACTGGGTTACTGGTTGGACCCTGATCAACTCAGAATGGGGCATGTCATTTACATGATAGATTCCACAATTTCAGTTCAATAATAATACTATATCTTTTCAGGTTTGCATGACCAAGTATTCAGTTATCAGCTATTCAGTCAGTCAGTTTTACAGATTATGTCAGTGCATGCATTACTTGGTCTTACATTTTTTTTTACATGTTTATGTATTTATGTTTAGTTCTCATATGTATTACATCTAGTCCTTATATCATGTACCATTACATTCCAAGTACTGATCACATACTCTTTTTTTGTGCTATGTTATCTTATAACATAGGTTCGGACACTCAGTTCTTTGGTCATCCTTAGACAACTCAGTACCCCTTAGCAGCAGTATTGGTAGTCCTCATCCAACATGGACAAGATATATTATTACAATTATTTGTGTATTTCTTTATGTTTAGTCAGTTAGAGTTAGTTGGGAGTTTATCCCGTCAACTCCTCATGTCTTAGAGGCTTTTAGAAATTCAGACTTATTTTAGTTTTTTTATCAGTAGTTCAGACATGTGGCATTTTTTTAAGTATTCTATATTATCAGTACTTTTATTAGTTCAGCCTTCGCACATGATCCTTTAGTAATATTTTATTCAGAGCTCACAACAGGTACCAGATCATGGGTTATCTTGGGGTAAGTTGTGTCCTTAAGAAATATTTTACAACTTGGGGGTAGTCTCGGGTCATGAAAAAATCTAGTATCAGAGCCTAAGGTTTTAAAATATCCAAAGGTGTCTAAAATTTGCATTGAGTAGAGTCTTATGCATGGGTATGAAGTGCACCACACTTATGGGCAAGAGGCTACAATAAATTTTAGGAAAGTTTCCCTTTTTCAGTGTTCATGTCGTGCAAAAAAGCATGAGCTTTATTGAATTCATTTTTCTAACTCGTTTTTCATTAATTTATAGAAAATAGCCCTAGAAAAAATAACTAAAGAAGGAATGGGGATCAACCCACACCATCTCTAGTTCAGGAAGATTCCTTGAATGAATATTTTTCTCACACCAATTTCAGGGCCGCTTTCTAAGATTTTTCCTATTTTGTGGATGCACAAAATAGACAGCATCTTGTTTTACCAGCCAATGCAGTGATGAATAGAGCTACAGCTAGGATTCAATACTTTACTCAGATGAATCTCCCTTTGTTTTCTGGATCCAAGTTTGAGGAGGATCCGTAGGAGTTTCTAGACAATATGCATAAGGTGACTGGTGAGGTAGGGTGTATTTATGAACTTTTGTGTTGCTATTCTAGCTGATTTAGCCTTGTTTTATGGATGATTTATGTGCTTTATGCATTTATGATGATATAAAAAGTGTATAATTGCTCAATTATGTAATTATGAGGTTTAAAGGTGTTTATAAATAAGTTTTTTCTTAATTGAGTCACTTAGAGTTTAGACGAGAAAACTAGTGTTACTATCTAGAGCTAGGTGTCGTTCTAGTTAGTATCAGAGGATTCTAGTGTGTTAGATTGGTTCCTTATGGTGTTAATATGTAATATAATAGGGAAAAACTTTTTTAGAATGTGCAAAGTTCAATTAAAATGAGCCAAGAGTCAACAATACATTATAGCATTAAGTGGTCGAGATTAGTGCTTAGATTAAGCTTTTCATTCGTAGTTTTTGTTGTTATGATGTGTTGAACTCTAATATGTGATGTTTTATCATGTAGTATTCTTGTAGAGTTTATTTTCATGATATATTGATGAGATACACGTTGAAAACTAAGGCAAAATGACACAACAAGCAAAGGACCAAGTGGAGGAAACACTTATACAAATATTGGATCGATTGGCACATTCCAATGGATGCCCATAATTTGCACGTGTTTCCCCCTCCATTTCAGTGCTATGGATCATGTGCATCACCCTTGGAGTGGTTCTATCAAGCCTAAGGCACATGGTCCATTGAAATACCGGCAAAATTCCTCGAACTATCAATACATCACATTAAACACATTGCAATAATCTTGGAACGTCTTAGACGAATTGAGAGGCTATTGCACTTCATATTTTAGGTTTTATTATTCTTATTTTGGATCTCTATTGTATTGTAACATGTATTCAACCTGTTAGATCATGATTATGTCAATTAGTGGCTAAAAACTCCCTTTTCGGGGTTAAAGCCAAGAACATGATTATTATCGGTTTGAATTGATTTCGCTAGATTTGCTTATCATATTTGGTTGAGTGTTCATCCTTGTTTTAATTATTTTAAGGATTGTTCACCCTTATAATATATCAATTGTCGTCCTTGTGATCTAGGGATGGGAATAGGAAGATAGTACATGGGGATGAATGAAGTAGGGTTCTTATTCTTTTATGAAATAAGGAATTTGAATTGGTGTCTAGGATAGGGATGTACCTAGAAGACTTCATTGATTCACATGGAGGATGATAGCATTAAGCACTTAACTGTATTATTACATCCCTGCTCAATAATGTTGTTGTAATGTCTAAGTTAGGTAAACAATTAGAGGTCAAGTGAGTATGATCATGCAATTAAACTTATGAATCAATAACCAAGATAAGCGATTTAATGAATGAAGTTCAATAACGTAGAATGATTGTTTGAAGTTCTTTAACCCTGGGCTTTTTCCTATTGGTTGTCTCAAGACCTTTATTTTATGCATTGTTTACTTTACTTTAGTTTACATATATTCAAAACTCTTTTTGGTTACTTTGCATCAAATTAATCTTAGAATTTTAACTAGAATTGAATAGTTGTTGGAACTAGTCCCTGTGGGATCGATATTCGGCTTTCTTGAAGGCCACTATATTACTTGGTAGACCACGTACACTTGCGTATGCGCTTGGGTGCTGTCAAGTTTTTGGCGTTGTTGCCAGGGACTTGTAATTTGGCAACTGTTTTATTTTTAGTTTTTCTTTTGGGATTACTTTGGTGTTTGATTCTTGTTCTTGGTTTTGTATTTGTAGGAAATAGGTTTCAAAGTAGTAAGCTAGCAAGGGATCAGGAATTTGTTGAACCAAGCCCCGAACCCGAGAAACTCTTCCATCAATAAAGGAGAGAAGCAATCTTTCTCCCCCGTATTCCACAATTAGAAGAATATCAAGATAATCCTGCTCTCATGGTTGAAGAACAATAAACCCGTAGGACATTTAGAGATGTGGTAATCCCACTTCTAACAAATTTGACCCCCCCTTTTCAAAATTGGCTGCTGGAGGTAATTTTGAGCAGAAACAAAATGTGGTGCATCTTATGATCAGCAGTGAACAATTTACTGGTCTTTCACATGAAGATCCCCAAGTCCACCTACAATATTTTCTGAAAATTAGTGATGCATTCATCCCTATGGGTGTAAATGTTGACTATGTGAGGCTGACACTATTCCCCTTCTCATTGTTAGGGGAAGTAAAGAAGTGGTTGAATGATGAGCTGGCAAATTCAATCATATCATGGGATGACTTATCTCAAAGATTCCTTATCATATTTTTCCCATCTGAAAAGACTAGGAGACTTTGCAGTGAGATTGTGTGCTTCACGCAAAAGCCAGACAAAAATTTATATCATGCTAGGGAGCATTTTAAGGATCTACTATAGGACATTCCACACCATCAATAGTCCAATGGGGTATTAGCTCATACTTTTGTTGAGGTACTTGACCATTAAACAAAGATTTTGTTAGATTCAACTGCAGGTGGTCAACCTCTTGAGATGATATATGATAAGCTGTATACTTTGTTGAACTGAATTGCACAACGAAATCTAGAGCGAGACTCAAGGAGTGCTACTGAAGAGGTTGCAGGTGTTTTGGAAGTGGATCCATTTACTACAATATCTGCTCAAATTGCAGCATTACAAAATCGGTTGACTACGTAGCTCAGTAACATAAAATTAGGTGCCACACAGCCTACAGCCACAGTAAATGTAATTCAAGAGACAAGCACTTGGTGTGGGGGTATGTGGAAATAGTGGTCACTCTGTAGATATGTATGCTGTAAATCCTGAGTTAGTTACATTTGTGGGCAATGTTTAGAGGCCTAACTATGGGAACACTTACAACATGAAGTGGAAGACTCAGCCACTAAATCAACCATAGAGTAACCATTCGTAGCAGTTTTAGCAACCACAAGCTCAAACAAATCAAGCCACAACTCAGACTAGTAATATGGAAGAAATATTGAAACAATTTATAGCCGGTCAAGCATAGTTGGTAGAAAATATGAAAAGTCAATAGGCAAAAATAAAAATCTAGCAAGCGGCCATAAGGAGCTTAGAGTTGCAACTAGGACAGATAACAGCAACACAAAATACCAGGCCTCAAGGTAGGTTGCCAAGTGATACTAAAAATCCAAAATAAGTTATGGAAATTACTTTGAGGAGTGGTAAAGAGCTTAATAAAAAACCTCCAAAGGTAACTAAGAGGTAGATGTTGATATGGTGAATGAACAGGTAAATGAGTAAGTTGCTGATAAGTCGAAGAAGTCTGAGTACTCTAATGAAAAAGGTGAAGAAGATCCCACAACTACCTTTCCCATAGAAGCATATAAAGGCAAAGGAGGATGCTTTCTTCAAGAGGTTCTTTGACACGTTCAAAGAGCTATACATTAACTAACCTCTTTTAGATATTTTGTAGGGAATGCCCAAGTACGCTAAGTACTTCAGAGATCTGGTTGCTGACAAAGTTAAGTTATAGGATGTAGAAGCAGTAGCACTTACTTAGGAGTGTGTCTTTGTGGTGACTCAAAAGATTCCAAAAAAGCTTAAGAACCCTGGAAAGTTAACTCTCCCTATTTAGATTGGCAAAAGCGAGGTGTTTTAGGCACTTAGTGATTTAGGAGCAAGTATTAACTTAATGCCTCTATCTTTATTCAACACATTGGGCTTAGGAAAGCCGAGACCGAGCTCTGTACTATTGCAGCTGGCAAATGGAACCATAGCCCATCCTGAAAGAGTAATAAAAAATGTTCTCGTAAAGGTTGGTAAATTTATTATTCCTGCGGACTTTACTATTTCAAATTTTTAGGCAGATGAAAAAGTACCAGTCATCATGGGATTTCCATTCTTAGTAATAGGAGGAGCTTTAATTAATGTAAGAGAAGGCACGCTCACAAGAGGTTGGAGAATAAAAAGTCTATTTTTAAAGTGTACAAACCGCTTAACACAATATCCCACTGCAAAAACTTGTGTTTGATTACTGTGACTAAAGGGGATAAGTTTGGGATGGTGGATTCTATTCCACAAAAAACATCTTCAGACACCTTTATTAACCACCCTAAGTCACAACCACCTAAGCCCGACATGATGCAAATTGATGATCTTGAAAAGGCTATAGTTGAGAAAGTTGTTGACCTTAAGAGTTCTCAATTAAGAGGTAATAAATGAATAAGAAGATGGCCTCCCAGTGTGAGGAAAAGGATGAAGGAATTTAGTTAAGTTAAGTTGGGTCGTGCTGCGAGGCAACCCAAGTTAAGTAGGTATGTTTTATTTTTAGCTTTTTTATAGTTTTTACTTCATGTAGTTTTTGTTTTGTTGAGTCTTAGGTTTATGAAAAGTTTGAGTACCAAAAACCTAAACTAAGGAGCATGGCAAAGACTAAGTATGGGGTTCCCAGACCCCTTTGTTATGTATAAATGCTACTAGCTATGCCTAGAGGCCTCAGGGAGTATTTCTAGTGCTACTTTTAAAATATACTTTGGGAAAAAATTATAATTTTCAAGTGTGGGGTGGGGAAATTCCCATCTTTTAGGGTAATTTTAAAATTTTCTAGGTTAGGAATAAGTGGGGTGTTCTTATTGGTGCTATATTTGATTACATGATGCAAGTGTTTTGGTTGTAAAAGTATATTGATTGTGTGAAATACTACCTTTGAGACTCCTAGATTTATGTTTATGACTCTTGTACTTGATGGCTTAAATTTGAATTCATGTGATTTTTTGGTTAAGAGTCTTTGAGGATCCTACTTGAATTTGAGCATGTGCCATATGCGTGTAAGGTATTTATATATTTCTGGTTTCATGTGATGTGTAGAACTTGCCTGGCATATGTGCAAAGCAAAATAAAGAGTGTGGGGTTAGGAGATGATATAGGCATTTCTTTGATAGCCTTGTTTTATAACTTCTTTTTGACCTACCCTTGAGCATAATCCTAGTAAGCCCCATTGAGACTTTAGCTTTTTCTTTTTTGGCAACCTCATATGTAGCTTAATTCCTTACTTGATAGACCTTAATTTGATCCAAAGCTCCTAAGTGCTTTAGTGTAAAATTAGTGAGTTAAGGAGTGTGAAATTGAAGAAGGAAAAGTTGAAATTAAAGCCCCAAAAATGTTAGTTATTGGTGTTCAAACTAATTGTTATGTGTTGTGGATGGGAGTTGAGTAATGAAAAGAATAAAAATTTGTTCAAATTGAATGAGTTATGCATAGAATACTCTCACCATAGTGTTGAGAATGAGCTTAATAAGATGGGGTGAAAACCAAAAGAAAAGGGGAAGACAAAAGTTGTGTAATTTGGTTGTTAAAGTTAAATTGAATGTAAAAAGTGATATATTAAAGCGCTTAAGGAAGATAGTCACTATTCTTGTCCAAAACAGTTCCTACCCATCGTTTTCCCTACAATACAACTTTTAAAGACCTATTGATCTTAAACTTTATCATTCTAATATTAGTGGACCACTACACTAAAATCAATCCTATGTTTCATTACGTGTAACTTGTGAATTCCTTGTGAGAGTGAGCGTAATTTTATTCTTGTACCCATTCTATTATAAATGTATTTATATGAGTGATTATGGGTAACTCTCTTGTTGTAAGGGCATATGTTTGATGAATATGGGTGATCTATATGATGTTC
>NC_061117.1:26136380-26194544 GCF_002878395.1 Capsicum annuum | reverse complement strand
ATGTTCCTGACTGAGCAATGTGCGTGGGTTTTTGCCAACTAGCTAAGTCAATTATTGAGGATTGGATGTTTTGGAGCAGTATTCTTGAACTTTTAATTATGTACATAGCATGCTTAGTTTAGAAACTTGCATTCTGTATAGTCATTGTAGTACTAGCTTGAGTGTCTTGCATTAGTAGAAGTGGAGAGTCTCCTCAGCTTATGATTCTTAGAGTAAAGAGTTGTTCAAGGATGAACAAGGTTTTAAGTGTGGGGTGGTGATGTGGGGTGTATTTATGCACTTTAGTGTTGCTATTCTAGCATATTTAGCATTGTTTTAAGGACGATTTATGTGATTTATGTTTTTATGATGATATAATAAGCATATAAGTGTTACATTATGAAATTATAATATTTAAAGGTGTTTCCAAACAAGTTTTTGCTTAATTGAGTCACTTAGATTTTAGACAAGAAAACTGGTGTTACTAGTTTGAGCTAGGTGTTGTGTTAGTTAGTATTAGAGGATTCTAGTGTGTTAGATGAGTTCCTTATGGTTTTAATAGGTAATATAATGTGTAACAACTTGTTTAGAGTGTGCAAAGTTCAATTAAAATGAGTCAAGAGTCAACAATACATTATAGCATTTAGTGGTCGAGAATAGTGCTTTGATTGAGCTTTTCATTTGTAGTTCTTGTTGTTATGATGTGTTGAACTCTAATATGTGATGTTTGATCATGTAGGATTTTTGTAGAGTTTATTTGGATGATATATTGATGATATACACGTTGAAAACTAAGGAAAAACGACACAACAAGCAAAGGAACAAATAGAGGAAACACTTAGATAAATATTGGATCGATTGGCACATTTCAATGGCTGGCTGTAATTTGCACGCCTCACCCCCTCCATTGCAGTGCTATGGAGAATGAGCAGAACCCTTGGAGCAGTGCTATAAATCCGGCGGCGCATGGTCTATTTACATGCCGGCAAAATTCCTCCAACTATAAATACACCATATTAAACAAATCGTAACTATCTTGGAACATCTTGGACGAATGAACTTCATATTTTAGGTTTTATTATTCTTATTTTATCTCTCTGTTAGATCATAAAATGTATTCAACCCATTGGATCATGATTATGTCAATTCGTGGCTAAAAACGCCCTTTTTAGGGTTAAACCCAAGAATATGATTATTATCATTTTGATTTGATTTTGTTAGATTTACTCATCATATTTGGTTCATCCTTGTTTTAATTATTTTAAGGATTGTGTACCCTTAGAATATATCAATTGTAGACCTTGTGATCTCAAGGGGGGAATAGGAAGATAGAACATGGGGATGAACAAAGTAGGGTTCTTATTCTCTTATGAAATATGGAATTTGAAATAGCATCTAGGATGGGGATGTACCTAGGATCCTAACTTGATTCACATGTAGGATGATAACACTAAGAACTTAATTGTATTATTACATCCCCGCTCAATGATTTAGTTGTAATGTCCAAGTTAGGTAAACAATTAAAGGTTGGCAGACCATTATCATGCAATTAACCTTATGGATCAACAACCAAGATAATATATAAGTTCAATAACATAGTATGATTGTTCGAAGTGCTTTAACCCTAGTTTTTCTCCTACTGATTTTCTCAAGACCTTTATTTTATGCATTTTTTACTTTGATTTAGTTTACAAATATGCAAAATTCTTTTTGGTTACATTGCATCAAATTAATCTTAGAAGTTAAACTAGAATTAAATAGTTGTTGGAACTAGTCCCTGTGGGATCGATATTCGACTTTCTTGAAGGCCACTATATTACTTGGTAGACTACGCACACTTGCGTATGAACTTACGCACTGTTAATCAACATTATGGATGTCACCTCGAGTAAGAGTGTTGACGTAGATACGTATTAGTTTTAGGGTGTATCTCATACCTGTTTCAAGCAGTGGAAGGAGGACAGGGGTGTTGAGTCAGGGCTTGTAGAGTGGGAGAAATTTTCCATGCCTTTTTAGATACATTCTTTCTACTAGAATTGAGGGAGGCTACTGTGTAGGATTTTATCAATCTGAAACAAGGTAACATGAGTGTGAAGGAGTACTCACTCAAAATCACTCAGTTCATGGGTATGCTCCGACGATGGTGGCTGATCTAAGGTTAGGATAAGTCAGTTTGTATCTGGTGTGTCTAACAGTATCGTCAAGGAGTTTAGAACAACCACGTTGATTTAGGAGATGGACCTTTCTAGGCTGATGGCTCATGCTCAGAAGATTGAGAAAGAGAAGCTCAAAGATAAGTAAAGAGAGAAAAAGAGAGCTAGAATAGGTAGATTCAACTTCTCACTGTGGAGGTCGGATGGTGGAAATTTTTCTCAGTTCAACCAAAAAATTTTAGCTGTAGCTCCATCTTCAACTAGTGCGCTAGTACCTAAGTTCAGGCAAGATAAAAGGGATAGGTTGTCAAGCTTTAAGTCTCGGGGTAGTGTAAACAATGGCCGCACTAATCTGCATTACAAAAAGTATGCTAAGAATCATTAGGGTGAGTGCAGAGTTGGTAGTAATGTGTGTTTTGGAAGTGGGAAGCCAGGCCATAGGATTGGAGATTGTCTAGTGGTTTCCTTGATGGGAAAAGATCTACTATAATAGGGTCATCCAACTTTTCATCAGCTCCAGCAGGATGCCCGACTCATCAGGGTGCCATCTCCAATGCCACCAGTAGGCATCGTCAGAATTGACTTTATGCTCTTCACACTTGGTATAATCAAGAGAGCTTTTTTAATATGGTTATGGGTATGTTACAAGTCTTTCATCTTTATGTTTATGCATTGGTAGACCCAGGAGCTTCACTTTCCTTTGTGACTCCCTATATCACCATAAACTTTGGTATCAGTCCTGACATATTAGTAGAGCCTTTCTTAGTATCTACCCAAGTAGGTAGTTCTATTGTAGCTCGACGGGTATACAGAAATTGCTCGATCACAGTGTCCTAGAAAGTTACTTTAGTTATTCTTGTGGAGTTACAGATGACTATTTTTTATGTCATTATTAACATGTATTGGCTCCACTCATGCTATCTCAGTTGATTGTCAAAATCGAATTGTTCAGTTTCCTAATGCGGCCGTTATTAAATAAAGGGGTAGTACTTCAGTGCCTAAGGGTCAGTTTATTTCCTATCTTAAGGTAAGAAAGATGATATCCAAGGGATGTATTTACCATCTTGTATGATTCAAGGACTCAAATTTTGAAACTTTGAGTCCTGAGTCAATTCCAGTGGTAACTGTATTTCTAGATGTGTTCCCAAAATATCTTCCTAAAGTCCCCCTCAAAAGGGAAATTGACTTTGGAATAGATATCTTTCCAAATACCCCATCTATCTCTATTACACCTTATAGAATGGCTCCAGCTGAGCTTAAGGAATTAAAGAAATAGTTGAAAGATGTTACATCTTATTTTGATGATTAGCAGTTGACTAAAAGGGCCAGGTCCCTGGATGTTCAAGTCTATAGTACAGATGGCACGCATCTACACTGTTTTGTCCTCTTGTGTAACAAACTATGCAGGTAAAGCTTATACTATTTAGGAAACCTTGTCCAATTATATTTCAACCCTAATCATCACTCAACTACAAAAAAAAGGATACTTCTATATCAAGTAGTTTTTTGTAAATTGAAAACCTGAAGAAAGAAAAAGGCAAAAACTCAATATTCAACATTGCTCAAGATCTAATTTCTTGTGTGTGCTAAAATAGCAAGTGTTATTGAGTCCATCTTGAGTTTGTAACTGAATTAATCATTCTATAAGAGTAAAGCTCATTTATTTTTTATTTGAGGGTGCTTAGGTAGAGTTTCCCGAGCTTGAAATTGGTTAGAGTTAATCATTTTTGATGTAGTCTTGACAGAGTTTTCAAGGTTAGCTTGTAGTAGAGTCACTACAAGTTTGAGTCTGTAATCAAGAGGTTGATTATAGTGAACTTTGGAGATCTTATGAGGGCAAGCTATTGTTTTTCCTCCCTTGAGTAAGGAGGTTTCCATATTAAATCCTATGATCTTTACATTTCTTGTATTATGTTGTGTTCCTGGTTGGTTTACTGTGTTTTTGCCTCTGGCTGATTTTGAGGGACTTGTTCCCTCACAGTGTAGTACAACTCCTAAGATTTCAACAATTTGTATCAAAGCTAAAACACTCTAAAAGGTCCATACGTAGAGTGATTTAGTTATCATAGCTGCTTCACCTAGCCTGGAAGAAGAGCAATCTACTGCTAGGCCACCTAGATTTAATGGGTAGTACAACCTGTCAAGGATAATTCAGCAAAGATATGGAGAAGCTACGACATAATATAGCTACTAAGGATGCAGAAATCAGCAAATTGAACATGACAATTTAGCATCTGACTATTAAGGATCCAAGTGTCACTGATAAGCTTAAAACTGAGAATTATGAACTAAAGAAAAGAGTCTCCACCTTGACAGATGAGGTTCTTAGCTTGAATACTCAGATAAGGCATTTAACCAAGGAATTATTGAACTATCATCCTACAGAAAACAAAAATATGGCTCTACTTCTTCAAACAATCCTTCCAAGTCCCTCCCCTATTTAACCTTTCTTGATTCAAGTGCCTTTTTCTTTATAATACTTAAAATTATGCACTACAATGATACTTATCCTTTTATATATGAATGAATCTTTTCTTGTGTCTTGTATGTATTTCCTCTTTCTATTAAAGTTGTTCTTCATGTTAGTGTTGCCCCAATAGCCATGATTTAACTAACTTGTGCTTATATTTACTCTTGGTTTACTGTTTTTACTTTTCAATAATGCCAAAAGGTGGAATATTGGTTTCATGTAGAAGGGACCAGGTACCAGGTATGTAAGTATTAGATTATAGATGTGTCTGGCAAGTTGATAGAGGGAAGTATAAGATATGCTAAATAAATGGTATAAAGGCATAGTGATCAGGGGAAGTGAGTATACCGAGAAAGTAAATCAAATTTTTTATATAAATGACAACAAGGGACCAGGTGCCTAAGTTGCAAGATGATGGAAGCATGGTGTTGCATGATAGGGTGAACATTCATCTTCAGTAATAGTAATAGCGTTGATTAAATGTGATGAATTAATATTGATGCTCAAAACTATGTGGTTGGTTTGTCATTAACAAAAAGGGGGAAAATTATTGTATCTTGTTTTGATGATGAGTAGCTGACTACAAGGAATTAGGTCCCAGGATGTTCAAGGTTATAGTACAGCTGGTACGCGTCTACATAGTTTTGTCCTCTTGTGTAACAAACTGTGTAGGTGGAGCTTGTACTATTTAGGACACCGAGTCCAATTTCATTTTAACCCTAATCATCACTCAACTATTAAAAGAAAAAAATGCTTCTCTATCAAGTAGTTTTTGTAAATTGGGAAGGTGAAGAGAGAAAAAGGCCAAAACTCAATATTTATCATTGCTCAAGATCTTATTTCTTGTGTGTGCTAAGTGTTCTTGAGTCTATAACTGAATTACTCATTCTATAAGAGTAATGGACATTTATTTTTTATTGGAGAGTCCTTAGGTAGAGTTTCATAAGCTTGGCACTGGTTAGAGTTAATCAGTTTTAAGTGAGTCTTGGCAGAGTTGTCAAGGTGAGCTTGTACTAGAGTTATTACAAGTAGGAACATCCTAGAGTTAGGTTCTAGTTTGAGGCTATAATCAAGAGGTTGATTAAAGTGAACTTTAGAGAGCTTGTGAGGGCAAGCTGTTGTTTTTCCTCCCTTAATATAGGAGGTTCCATTTTAAATAATGTGTTCTTTACATTTCTTGCACTGTGTTGTGTTCCTGGTTTATTTACTATGTCTTTTCTTATGAATGATTTTGAGGGACCTGGTCCCTCACAGTGTGGTGCAACCCCTAAGGTTTCAATAAAAGATCTCATAGATTTCATCTGGCCTAGTGTTTCTTCATCGGGTGCCTCAATTCTCTTCTTGCACAAGAAAGATGATTCCCTGAGAATGCGCATCGACTACCATCAGTTAAACAAAGTCACAATCAAGAATAAGTATCCTCTCTCTGGGATTGGTGACTTGTTTGACCAATTTCAGAGTGCAAACTATTTTTCTAAGATAAACCTTAGATCCAACTATTATCATCTTAGAGTCAGATAATATGATATCCCGAAGACAGCCTTTAGAACTTGGTATGGTCACATCAAATTCCTAGTTATGTCTTTTGAACTAACAAATGCTTCTGTAGCTTTTATAAACTTAATGAATAGGGTGTTCAAGAAGTACTTGGACATGTTCGTTATAGACTTTATAGATGACATTCTCATCTATTCCCATTGTCAAAGTGATCATGCAGAATAATTGAGAATTGTATTGTGTACCCTTAAGGATCACTAGTTATTCGCTAAGTTTAGTAACTGCAAGTTCTAGTTGATATTAGTACCTTTCCTTTGTCACATCATTTTCGGTGATGGCATTCGAGTTGACCCTCAAAAGATCAAAGCAAGGAGAAATTAGCCTTGACTCATCTCTCTATCATGCATCAGGATTTTACTGGGGTTAGTTGGCTATTATAGACGGTTTGTTGAAGGGTTTTATTCTATTATTTCTACCATGTATCAACTAACCAAGAAGAAAGTCAAATTTTAGTTTTCAAATTTCTATGAGAAGAGTTTTCAGGAGTTGAAGACTCAATTCACTTTTGCTCTAGTCTTGACTTTACCAGATGGAAGAGATGGGTTTGTAGTTTATTGTGATGCTTTTAGAGTTGGTCTTGGTTATGTATTAATACGGCGATGTAAGGTCATAGCCTATGCCTTTAGACAACTTAAACCTCGTGAAAAGAATTACCCAACCCATGACCTTGAGTTGTCACCAGTTGTCTTTGTCTTTAAGATTTAGAGGCATTACCTTTATTAAGTTCATGTTGATACATTTACTGACCATAAAAGTTTATAGTATGTATTCACGTAGAAAGACCTGAATCTTCGTCTGAGAAGGTGGATAGAATTATTCAAAAACTATGATATGAGTGTGTTTTATCACCCAAGTAAGGCTAATGTAGTGGCTGATACCCTTAGTAGATTGTCTATGGGAAGTGATGCACATATTAAGGGTGATAAGAAGGAGTTAGTCCGTGAGGTTCATCAAATTTCTAGGTAAGGTGTTCAGTTGGTTGATTCGGCCGAAGGTAGTATATGGGTTTAGAATGGTTTAAAATATTCATTGGTTGCTGAAGTGAAACAAAAGCAAGACATGGATCCTATTTTGGTCAAGTTGAAGAAAGGAGTCGGGGATCAGAAGGTTGAGGTTTTCTCCCCAAGCAGAGATGGTGTGCTTCACTGTCAAGGTCGGTTATGTGTTTCCTGTATTGATAGTTTGAGATAGAAAATATTAGCTTAAGCGCATGGTTTGTGATATTCTTTTCACCCAGGAGCCACTAAGATGTACCGTGATTTGCGGGAAATCTATTGGTTGAGTGGTATAAAGAAAGAATTATAGAATTTGTGGTTAAGTGTTAGAATTGTCAGTAGGTTAAGGTTGAGCACCAAAGGCATAGTGGTATGCTTTAGGAGTTTAGATACCCAGTTGGAAGTGGGATGTGGTGAATATAGACTTTGTTATAGGGTTACCTCGTAAACGTCGTCAGCTTGATTTGATATGGGTCATTGTAGATCAAATGACCAAGTCAGTCCATTTTTTGCCAGTTTAAACATCGGATTCAGCTGAGGATTATGCTAGACTCTATCTCAAGGATTTGTTAAAGTTTCATGGGGTTCCATTGACCATCATTTTAGATAGAGGTACTCAATTTACCTCTCACTTTTGGAGGTCTTTTCAGAAGGGTCTTGGTACACAAGTTCATCTTAGTACAAGTTTTCATCCTCAGACAGATGGTCAGGTAGAGAGGACTATTCAAACCTTAGAAAATATATTGAGGGATTGTGTTATTGACTCTAAGGGTAGTTGGGATGACCACTTACCTTTGATTGAGTTTACTTACAACAACAGCTATCACCCCAGTATTCAGAAGGCTTTATTTGAGGCTCTCTATGGCAGGAGGTGTAGATCTCCTATTGGTTGGTTTGAAGTAGGTGAGATTGATTCGATAGGGACAGATTTAGTATTTGAGGCTACGGAGAAAGTTTCGTTAACTTACAAAAGTCTTAAGATAGCCTAAAGTCATCAAAAATCTTATGTAGATGTAAGGAGAAGAGATTTTGAGTTTGACATTAGTGACTTGGTTTATTTAAAAAATTCACCCATGAAAGGGGTGAAGAGATTTGGTAAGAAGGGGAAACTCATCCCCCGCTACGTTGGCCCATATAGAATTTTGAGCCTTTTTAAAGGTAGCTTATGAGTTAGAGTTGTCTGGAGATTTGGCATCAGTGCATCTGGTGTTCCACGTTTCTTTATTAAAGAAATGTTTTGGTGATTCAGCTTCTGTTTATCCTTTAGAGAGTGTGGATGTGAAAGATAGTCTCTCCTACATAAAAGTCCTAGTTGAGATCTTTGATCGTCAGATTCGTAGGTTGAGGAATAAAGAAGTTCTCTTGGCTAAAGTTCTATGGAAAAATCAGTCTTTTAAGGAAGATACTTAAGAAGTAGAAGTAAATATGTGAGCCAAGTATCCCTATATTTTTTCTATGAATTCAGATCTAGCTTGAGTTAACGGTTTTCATTAATTGACTATTTCATTTTCTATCTCAATTGTATAACCATCCTCATGTCATTGTATGCATTCATGAATTCTGTTCAGTCTATGTACCATGTTTCAGACTCAGTTATTTAATCATAATTAATCTCATAAGTATTAAATGTACGATCTTAGCTTTCCTAGTATCTCAGATTAAATAGTTTCATTCGAGGATGAATGATCCCAAGAGAGAGATATTGTAATACCCCTTAAGATCCTAGGCTCATTTCAAGCTACTAATCGCATATATAAAAGGTGGCCCAAGGCACAAATTTTGTACTTTTATAAAGTACATAATCATTTTAAGACCCCAAGATTTCAAGGACTTTATTTTCGGCATTCCTAAATCCAAAACATTGATTTTTGAGTTAAAACATGTTTAGTGATATTAAAGGGGTGTCCTAGAAGAGTTTCAGAATTTTCAAATGAGGTTTGGGGTAATTTCAGACCCTAGGGGCAATATGCCTCCATGATATCCCCATGTCACAAAGGATAATCTCCGCAATAGGGTCCGTGACATGGAGGATAGCATTTGCATTTAGTTTTATGTCACAGAGGTTAGTCTCCGCGATAACCTCCTTCCCAAGGAGGCTGTATTTTCTTGCATTCTCAATTAAAGGACTAAGGGGAATTTCGGTCTTTCCCATCACCCCAAATTCCTAATTGACAAATTAAAACCCCAAGAGGGGCATCAATTGCTCCATTCTCCATCAGTTATCATACATAGACTCATCCCCCTTTCCCAAGAACATAAAATCCAAGTTTCTCCTCAAGGATTCAAGTATTCAAAGTTGCAATTCCAAGCTTTTTCTTTAAGAATTCTAGAAATTAAGGTATGTGGGGTATTCATAAATGGGTTCCCTCCCCTTATTGAGTCCCAAAAAAATCCCATTTCGTTCAACATGAATTCGTTATCCCTTTTTCACGAAATTTAAATGTTAAGTACAAATTTACTCATGTTTTTCTTAGTAGTTTTGAATTCAAGCCATGCCGATATGTTTTCCCATGTGAATTATGTTATTATATGCTTTGAATTTCAATTACCTATATCATATTCAATTGACCCTTATGTTAAACTATCAAGTTATAAACTAAACTATGTGAGCATTTTGTCCTTCTAAGTTTAACACATTCCCATATTCAAATTCATGTATTTAATCAGTTTAGTGACATGTACGATGTTTTGGGTTTTTGAATCCTGAATTTTCTTACAGTGTATTTAAATGATGTTGTTGTATTAAAGTATCACTCAGTTTTGGAGGGTTGTGAACACTCGATACCTATATGTTTACACATGTTTCAAAATTACATGTAACAAGTCAGTCAAATCATGATTTTATCTTAAGACACAATTTGTTATGATCATGTTAAGCATTATCAGTTGTGATGTCCAGTTGAGTTTAGTACGAACTAGAGTCAGTTCATTTAGGAGTAGGATTTAACACCGAGCGAACCTATAGGGATGAAGGCTCACTCGCCAGTAGAGTACTGAGATCTTTAGTAGCAATCCCTAAGTTCCCAAACTATGTAGCCAGTGTAAGTTATAAGATATCACCTGCCAGTAGAGGAGTAACACTCTCTTAGGGGTCACAATCCAGTAGAGGATTGACTACCTAGTTCTTTGAGACACCAGTTTAGTGGATCTGCATAGTCAGTGTTAGTACCCCTGGAATAATACTGACACCCTTCCAACTGGGATTACAGGTTAGACACCCCGATAAATTTAGATTGTGGTATATCGGTTACATGATATCTCCCATAGTTTTAGTTTAGTACTCATGTTATATCAGTTAAGGTTTGCATGACCAAGTATTCAGTTATCAGCTATTTCCCTCTCGACTTTAGATCTTAGCACCAATCAGTTTTATAGATTATGTCAGTACATGTTTTACTTGGTCTTGCATTATTTTTACATGTTCATGCATTTATGTTCAATGCTCATATGAATTACAGACACTCCTTATCTCATGTACCAGTACATTCCAAGTACTAATTGTATACTCTTGTTTTGCGCTATGGTATCTTATAATATAGATTTGGATGCTCAGTTCCTTGGTCATCCTTAGACAACTCAGTGCCTTTCAACAACAGTAGTGGTAAGTCCTCATCCATCGAGGACAAGATATAGTATTACAGTTATTTCACTATTTACTTATGTTTAGTCAGTCAGAGTTCGTTGGAGGTTTGTCCCATCAACTTCTCATGTCTTACAGGCTTTCAGGCGTTCATACTAAATGTTTAGATATTAAGACTTGTTTCAGTTTCTTTTATCAGTAGTTTAGACATGTGGTATTGTTGTTTTAGTATTCTATCTTATCAGTACTTTTACTAGTTCAGCCTCCTCATGTGATACTTTACCATTATTTTATTGTGTGCTCACAGCAAGTACCAGATCATAGGTTAGCTTGGGGTCACATATGGCCTTAAGCATTGTGTCGCCACTAGGGGGTATCTTTGGGTCGTGACACTTTAACTCTGCTAGAATAAGAATCACATCATGGCAAGAATGGATTACCTAAACTCTGCATTAATACTAAGATCAAGCCATCACCAGGAGACGAACCCAACAAACCTAAAAGGCAAACCTAATACCTCTAGACATCAACATCAAAACCACTATCGATTGATGAACTAATCAAATAGGAAGAACGGACCCCAAGTTGGTCAACCTCCAAAATAGGCTACACAACCCAATTGCCACTCTAGAACCATAACAGCACCATGGAAAGCCAACCCACCTACACTGCTATAATCCACCCAATAATTGATCTAGCATAGACAACATAAGAGGGAAATGACCAAATTCACCTTACTACAATAGATAAATCATATAACCAAGCTAGCCTCCCATGACAACGAACAAGAACTGCGAGAAAGATGATTCAAACTAGATAACGCTAGCCCAGCCATCTACCAAATGAGGATCGATAAATGTCAAATAATGATAATTATAACAGCAGTAACATAAACATCAATATAAGGAATAAGTGGTACCAAAAATGAAAATCAATAGCAAGTACCACTCTAGGGCCACAAGAAGGCCAAAATGCTAATTTAAATGGGACTCGAACCCAAATGCCACACCCTAGGAAATATCAACACTGATTCACTTCATCCACTATTAAAAGAAATCATATATGAGGGTAGTCATATAATTATGAACTAGATCAAGGTACACAATAATCGGTATAAACCTACCAGGCATACAATCATCGATGGGTACGAGAATCCCAATACACATAAATAAAAAGGTAAAGGTATGAAAAACAGCACACCTATCATGGTGGAATCTAAAGTCATATGCCAAACATGCATGAAGGAGTATGAATCTGAGCGGATCCCAACTCGAATTGAGCATCAGAATCACCAACTGAGTCACTAACTGTGTTTCCCCCAAGTGATGGTACCACAACACTATAAGACTAAACTAAATGAGTTGAACAACTATTAATCCCGTGTTTGGGGCACTCTTTGATTGATCTAAATGAGCTGAGTGACTAATAATCCCATTTTGGGGACACTCTTTAAACTAGTGATTGATCCTTTTGTAGTCATAGCAAACCCTTAAAGCCCTAACCTGGCAAGAAATATAGCTTACCCCAACTTGTTAACCAATTGACGTCAAGAGAATTCCCTACTAAAATTTCCATCCTCCCTATAATCATAACATACCTTAAGAACACTAGATTGGTAAGGAACATATGATAATCTAGTCTGAACAGCAAACTCACATATGGGGATCTCTCTAGACCAATCTTACCATAACCACGACAAGCTCTCAAAATACTCTGAGATACTGCCTCTTCTGATCCAGAATGATCGCCATGACCTGAAGACCCATATAGGGTACTCCACAAGGGCCAATAAGAACTCTTCCCATTGTGATCACCATAATTAATCTAAAAGTCACCCATAGTCTGAAACACTATCTGCATAGAATCAATAGACTGCAACTGAACTTGACCTCCATCGGGAGGATCCTCACTCCCAAATAGAATACCAACAGCACTATACTGATGACATAACCTCTTAGTGCCAACTCTATTATTCTTAATAAATGCTCTCTCTATGGCCTTGCATGATAAAAAACCTGAAAGAAGAAAGTCCCAGTTATTATCAAGTGATCTAATGCCAAATGTAGTGGCAATGCTAACCCTCTAATAAATCCATGGACCATATCATGCTCTAAAGGATATAGCATAGGAATATGTCTGGCCCACTCAAGAAACCTAATCTCATATTGTAAAATCGATAAGGAATCCTTCTGAATACCAATAAATCCAACTCTGTTTTGAGAAATGCTTGATGAACCAGATATTTTCCACGGCTTTGAGGTATCCTTAAAAAGACTTGGGATCCCCAATGCTGAATCTCAAAAGACTGTCATAAACCCTAATAGATCCTGAGTTGGCCCCAAATCCTCTAGTTGACGGTGAAGATCTTTGACATCTATCCTTGACTCTCTAGTTTAATGTTGCACTGAAGCTCTAGAAATATGTGTCAAAGTTTTATTTGTATTTATCAACAACCTCACATTGCCCATCTAAGATAGAATAGAGTCAAAGAATGTACTTGAGGCTCATCAAAATATAGACACAGGTAGCAGATATAAGAAAAATAGTATTAGAAAAAGCTTTTGGTAAATATTACATGACTAGAATAAATTATATACCACAACTACCTAACTACTCTTATAAATACTTACGATGATAAGTTACATAAAATTTTTAGAAAAAGCTATAAAAAATATGCAGTTACTAAAAAAAAAACAGATAAAAATAAATATAGATAAATACATGGAAAATAAAGATATAAAATTTCTTAATAAAAATATGCAAAAACTACTATAAAAATATGCAAAAACTACTAAGGCTAAAACAAACAACTACAAAACACTATAATAAAACCAATTTTAAAAGATAGATTATCTTAAAGTTTTAATCTTATATATACTTAAAGATATAGAAATAATAGATATCAAGAAAATAATATTAGAAGAAGTAATAAACTATGAAATTGAAACTGCAAATTGTCTAGAACAGTTATACGAAGAAATTTACCCAGAAGGATATTATTCAGATTAAAAAATGTTAGAATATATTAGACAAACTAGAGAAAATCAAGAAAACCTAAATAATGAAATTAATTATAGAAACCGAATTAGAAAAATAATGGAAGACCTAAAAGAAAAATTAGCATGGATAGAAAAAACCTTAGAAAATTTAGATAAAAATACATGTAATAGTTTATATAATTTAAAAAACTCACTACGAGAAGAACAACATAAGATAATAAATAACATTGAAAATCTAGAATTAGATATACACTATAGTACAGATAGGATAAATTATTATACAAGAATTTGTAACTCTGCAATTACTACAGGATAAAATAATTAATGGATATATCTTACGAAAAAAGTAAATTATTAAAAGATATTGAAACAAAATTTAAAAAATATCCACGCACAAATAAAAATAGATTCACTAGAAACCTACTAAATCTATTATACACCTATTATCCGCGCACCCCCTATAAATGGTATCAGAGCCCAGCAATTTAAAAAGTACGGAAGAGATATATATTAGAGTTAGAATGCACTATAGCCTCCTGAAGATATGATACGGACATCTCTGCACTGAACCGCAGGACTCTACTAGACATATAGCCCTTGTACTAACACACTGTTAAACCTAGGCTCTGACACTAATTTATTATAAACTAATTTGTTAAGTAATGATGACACCTACTATTATCCACCAGTAGATAAGCTAACTATAGTCCGAAACTACAAGTAATGGACTACCAAAAGAAAAAAAAGGTAGAATACAAAATAAATATAGTAAAAGACTAAAATACTTAAGATAGTCCAAAAATATGATGGAATCAGTACAAGATCTCCTAGTATAACAAGACTATAAATAGAGTATTGAATGAATATACAAATACAGCCCATTTATTAATACAACATAGAAACTAGTCTAGTACATAAGAGGGAGAATAGTAATACTCTAAACACCAAGAGCTCATCCTACATCTTTGAATAATAGATGCTCCACACAAAAAACATAACAACGGTGAGAAACTGTACTATGATGTGCAAGATACAGAAGTGTAGCATGAGTACCAAACATGAGGTACTCAGTAGGCAACTGCCATTTTTGCTCCAAAGATAATGTGAATATAAATTACATGCAACATTGAATCTAAGATATACCGAAACATCTAGGAATTAAAATAGTAAAGCTATGGACACAATACATATAAACTACCCTATTCTAGCCATACTTAGGGACCTAAGCACTATACCGTATATCATTGGCCAATATACAAATAAAAAGTAGAAAATAGATATATAGTAGTATACAAAGCCAAGGAAAGGATATACAACAAGAATAAATGAAGGAAGGGAGAAATATATGGTAACACCATAGCTACCTATATATATACACGTAAAAAAGGCTAACTTAGAGGTACGGTCCAAAGTAGTCATGCTAGTATCTTAAGTCCTCTTAATAATAGAAGCAACTAGTGATAACATAATTAAGGTCTCTAATCCATACATCTAAATATGAGATAATTATTCATAATGAAATAACTATAAGTTAAAGGAGTCAGAATTATACCTCGAATTTTAGTACCAATCCAAAATCAGCCTATCACAGACTAACCATAGTAATAACATAATAGAGAAACTTCCTAGCCTAGATAAATAATACCTAAATCTAGCTCCATAACCCAGAAGGTCAACTCAGCACACATAACATACCACAAATAATACTTATTACCTATACCTATGCAACCCCCTATAAGGCTGATAGATATAGACATATATTAGTGATAGGCAATGCGCGTGTAAGGATGAATGCAAAGTATAAACCATACTACTATAACCAAACCAAGTACTATAATATAACCTAGTACATACACCTCCTCCAGCTCGACGACTTGCAAAGGCAGGAACTATGATAATTTCTCTTCTCTGGCATAATAGCTCACAGATGAAGGGACCCTAAGGAGGTTTAAGAGTACCCATATACACTGACCTAATCTTGATCCAGCATTTCTAATAACCATTATCTATATCAATCCACTCCATCTAGTACCAAAGATATATATATATATATATATATATATATATATATATATATATGTATGGGCTAAAACCATACCTAAAAGAGTGTAAGGCCATAAATTTATTGCCCAGGATAAACTCTGGGATTAAATTATCATAAAAGTGTAGAATGGGTCAGAATCTCTCTCAATCGAGGTAAATAGTAGTATTAAAATCGTGGACCTAAATCTATCTCAATCAAATCTCTTAAAAAATCTTTTTTAATCTTAATAGCTTATAAATCATTCATTAAGGTGGTATGATTCCCATTATGAAAAAATCCTATTTAAAAGTGAAAAGTGGGAATGAATCCTTTTTTGAAAAAATAGTTGTAAAACCATATTTTAATTAAAATCGTACCATTTATAGTTTTAGAGTGCATGAACGTACTGAATCTATGCATTCCATCACTATTATCAAAATTAAAACACCCTGGGCTTTGGCCCTTAGAAATTTCTTGAGATTTGAGCTCATTGTCTTTGTGATGACTCATCATATGAGTCATATGGTGTGGGTACGGGCTATGTGAACTTAGTCGTAGTGGTTGGGTTTCTATTATGGTTATAACTTGGTGGTACGAGTCATTAGGGTAGGTGAAGAATCATTAGGACGATCCTTCATTTAATCAGAAACATAGTAACTTGACTTGGATCTGAGTACAAGTACATAGTAACTTGACTTGGATCTGAGTACAAATGGCTCACTAAGATCCATGAGGATAGGGTACGGGTGGTATTGTTGAATCATATATTGTCCAGTGTCTAATCCCTTTGGATGCTATCTTGGGTACGACTAGGACATACAAGTTGTATCGTTTGGTAATGAGTGGGATCAGGGAGTCATATGTTGGACAGTGTGTGAATGTCCAACTCATTGTATTAGTGATGACTCAATGGTACGAGTCAAGTGTTATGGTCACAAGTTACGGAATCAACTCATAACCATTTGCGGTATTTTTATAGTTTTATATTAGGGGCATTCTGGACATTTCTCCTTTTTAACTCCCTTTGATACCACGACTTAAAAATTTTGGAAATTGATTAACCTATTATTCCAAATCAAACACCCTTAAAAGTCTCTCAAACTCTCTATTTAAGAAAGAGTCTAAGGTTTCTTCAAGATAATTAATTAAGGTTTTCAAGGGGCGTTTATCTTTGTCTTCTTTGGTGTCTAAGGAATGTTACTCCTCCCTCTTTGTTATTTAACAAAAAGTTTATGTTTTAATGTATGGTTTTCATGGTATTTTTATGGTTTTGACTTAATGGTTGGGGTTTTTAGGTGTTCATGGTTGAATAATGATTCTCATGGTTTAATTTTGTTTTCTTTCATGCTTTTAATATGATTTTGACATTATGGGATGCATGTTAATGGTAAATGGATCTAGAAGTACTTTGGATTCCCCAAATTACTTGGCTATGGTTTTGAAACTTATGTGCCCTAAACTTATTTGTTAAAATGCCAATTAGAATATTTTGTCACATAGTTTAACTATTGTTGAAATCTTTGCATTGCATAAAAGGTAATAGAACCTAAATTGGTTTGGTTGGCTTTAAATTATTTGGAAAGCCCTTGGTGGACATGGTCTTGGTTTAATTGTAAATGGTGGAGTCTAATTATGGTTTATTGGTTTTGTGTGGCATGGTTAAAATAGACTTGCAAGCTCTAATTTTAGTATGATGATACCAAAGGTTAGTGACTAACTAAAAGACCCCTTGGTAAATGGTTGGAATGTTTAAATGGTTTTAATATGGGCTTAAAGGGGGTTGTGTAGCAAAGCCATGGAAGGTGGAGATCCCGGGGGGACCAATATTGGAAACTTATATTTTTTTATGTGAGGTTGGTCATGGTGACCGTGTGCATGATGTCACACTTATATTTTGGGAAATGTACTAGTCATCTCAGGTTTTTCTCAAGTTTGTGTAATACCTCAACTTAGAATAAGGAGTGTCACATTAGTAAAATATAAGAAGGATACTAGGTATATGAGTAAGCAAGCCTTACTCCCTAGTGATGCATTTTAAAGTCATGCGGGTCTGGGCCCAAATTCGACAATATCACTAGTGGGCTGGACTATTTTAGGGGTCTCTTGGGCCTTCGTGGTTCGGGATGCCCATAGCGGTCAGGGCATCAGCTCAGGTCGTAACAGTTCTCTCGGTACTTTAAGGTATTGACTGCCTTTTAGTCTTACTAGGATTTAAGGCATGATATATATATTAGAGCAGTTCATCCTAGGGAGTCTACAACAACGTGTTTAGTAGAGCCTTACTTATAAATGTATTGTACGCCACTTTTGTAATTAGAGGGTTGCTAGATGTTTAGGAAATGTGTAACGACCCTCCCAACCATTTTCTATATATTCATGTATTTATTGCATTTTGAGCCTTCCCAAAACGGATATGGGTCATTTAAAACTTGACGAAACTATCGGTTCAGCTATCGGATAATTTATTTGGATTTTAGGATTATTTTCTCATTTTGGAGCTTTTGGTGTTTCATGTTTGGTCTTGGACCAAAACTCTTAGTAGACGACCTCAGATGAGAATTTTGACAGCACCATCAACTTAACAATAGTGATTTTAGGCTACGAAAACCCTTTCTTTAGGTCTCGGGGCTTCCAATCTCATTTTGGGCTATTGGACAAATTATGTGAAAAATGGAACCATAGTAGTGGGTCCCAGATTTAGTCAAAACAATCTTAGTTGACAGTTTTGATAGTTCCATTGAGTATGAAATATCAAATTTGGTATGGGATCATAGTTCATTTGCATTCACAGGGTTACAAACAAATCTCGAACACCAGATTGAAGTCCATTTTGGACTTGTCAAAAATCTAGTATATGGCATCGGAGAGGACCAATTAAGTGCCTATTGGGATGCGTTAGCACCTATGGGATGCTTTATTAGCCCTGGACTATTGGCAGTGGTATGTTTTAATGCCTAATGGCCACTTAATCGATGCCCGCTTTAGCATCATTGGGGATGCTTTAGCGGTATCGACGATATTTTGCCAGACCGCTAAAGCGGTTGAGTTGCCTCTTTAGCCATAGGTGCTTTAGCACCCAGATGTCCTCTTTAGCAACACCCGTGGACCTTTTTATCCTCTTTTTTACTTGATTTTCCACTATTACTTCCACCAATTTCACTCCAAATTGAGAGTTCAAAGAGATAAAAAAATGGGAAATCATTCATAGAGGCTAAGGTAAGGTAGCCTATCTCTCCTTAATCAATTTCCATTAATTTTCCCTTCTATTAGCATCATAATAGTAAATTCTTAAAAAATAGGTATTAAGTTCCTAAACTGTAAGGATTGATTTGAGACCCAATCTACCTTCTGTTTGTGCTCAACTCTTGAGTACATGTTCCTTGTTCTTCGAGGAATCTAGTGACGAGTTAAATTTTGGTTTCTGTTTATAGCCCTGCGAGCCCAGTCTTCACTCAATTTTGACCCGACCTTTAAAATAGAAATATGGGTCTTATTTTACTCCTAATGATGTGTAGATTATAATTTTGATAGTGTGGGGATATTTTGGGACCGTGGAGCAAAGACAGATAATTTATAGGTGATTCAATAATTGCAGTTCGGCATTGTGGTAGGCTTCTGCCTACTCCTCCTCATGATATGGTGTATTATATATGTTGCATGTTAGATAGGGATGCGAGGATGTGATATTGGGTAGTAACCCATGACTTATCCTAATTTATATGTTTAGGGGTTACAAGGTTAATTGAACCGTAAGGGGAAATACTTATGCTTTTAGAATCCTATTACCCTAGGTTTCTAGCATGTTAGACTTAACTATGGCTAATAATCCTTTAGTACAAGATTTACTAAGATACTCGGTGTATTGCAAAGTTTTTTCATATCATGATGTGGTTATGCTGGTTATAGATTATTGGACCGAAGGTCATGCTTATGATATTAGTTGGGTTTCAAAAAGTGATTTATCTATGTAAAGGGAATTACCATAGGCTATAGACGTTTAGATGATTATAAAGGTATTGTTTGTGACACGACCCAAACCAGGGCCTAGTCGTGTCAGGCATCTCAAGTCTAACCAGGATCGGAGACCACCCCCAATACCCAACCATAACCGCCCTGCACCCAATGTTGGATGAATTCCAAATATATAAAAAGATAAAACAATAATAGTTTAAAGACAGTAATTAAATCTAAACCATAACCAACCAATCACTACCAAATATCCAACTGGTGCCAACCCCTAATGTCGATACCAATACCGACACCGGTCAAGCCCATAGTAATCTGACAAACCCTCTAACTAGAATCAATAACATCCGGTCTAAATATGCCCTAGGCATAGACAAAACCAAACCAAAGAAAATAACAATAGTGAGAGAAGTCTATAGCATGAAATAAAGTCTTTTAGAGTATGGGATCTCACCACTTCAGTCTGACTCAAAGTTGTCCCCGAATCTAAGTCACTAAACAGGAGGACTAGTAGTAAGGACGGTTTCTACATCGCGTGAGTATACAGTGATCGAAGATGGTTAGTGGAGTGAATGATAGCATGTACTCAGGGATAAAGATAAAATAATGCCATAATTCAAAAACAAAGTAAATAACCATCTGCAAACACATATATACATATATACCATGCTGGGGTAGGGAACAAGATTTAGCATGCAGTTAAAACTTTAACCTAGACGGTGTATCTCTACCGTCCTAAATATCCACCCACGGGCTATATGGGTTTAGCTCTCCCTGTTGAAAGCGCCCCGGTGCGTGCTAGCTGTATGAACTGTAACACCCCAGAAATACACCCTGGATGCCACACGGTGCTTACAGTCCTGAGAGACCACAAGATAACCAATAAGCTAGTACCTACTGTGAACACTAAATAAAATAGATAACAAAATGACATGTGTAAAATTTGACTGAAAATGCATTAAGGTTTTAAATACTGCAAGATGCAATTAAAAATCATAGTTTTGAAAGCATCTGAAAATAATACTGAGAAGACTGATAATAACAACTGATAAACTGACTATCTATCCGAAATAGTCTAAAAAGCCTCTAACTGACTAAGGAGTTGATGGGATAAGCTCCCAACTAACTCTGACTGACTACTGAGTTGAAAGACTGAGATAAACATAAACGGTCCTCGATATATAAGGACTCACCATTACTACTGTTGCTGATGTGCTGGAATGTCTAATCACGATCGGGAACCTAAGCATCCAAACCTATGATATAAGACATCATAGCGTAAGAAACGAGTATGCAGTCAATACTTTGAATGTACTAGTACATATGATGAGGTTAGGCTGAAATATATGGGTTATATGCATGAGATAATAACTGACTGAGTAGCATGAGGTAACTGAGTATGAATGCATAAAAGCTGTAAAAATCTGAGAATTCATGACCAAGCATAAAAAATGATTTTGATATAGTTTGTAAAATAAAATACTGAAATACTGATAGTGAATAACTGATAGTTGTATGCTATGGCCAAGGAAACCTGAAACTAAGCTCTATACTGAATACTGGAATAATATTGTGGGAGCTAGCTATAAACGACATACCCCAATATACTATCAGGGTCCATCCTGTAACCTCAGTTGGAAGGGCGTCAGTATTGTGCCATGGGTACTAACATTGGCTGTGTGGATCCACTAATCCGATATCCCAAATGATGAATGTGTCATGCGTAACTGAAGGGGGACCCTCAAATTCTACTATGGCGCTATATATCAAGAACCTAGGGACTGCTACTAACGTCTCATGCCTATTAATGGGGAAGACAAGTGCCTCATGCCTACTGACGGGGGAGACGCCATCCCTACGTTCACTCGGTGCTAAGTTTTACTCCTAACTAAATAACACTGAATACTAGACTTAACTGAGCTTAATTGGACTCACAACCGACCATATTACTGACTGAATGATATTGCTCATGGTATAACTGAAATAATTCTATAGTTACTAAAAACTAGGTAAACAGTTAAATTCGAGTATCCATAACCCCCAGGACTCAATAATAATAACAATAGGAACATACTGAAACATTAAAAAATATAATAAGCAGTCATTATTAAAAACCCAATTATTTAAGGATTTCATCAAACACTTGAAATTCATTGGTTTAAGCATGATAATAGTTAAAACATGTGATTCTAACATAATTAAAATACTAAAATCATGGATTTAGGATTTAACATGCAAACATCATAATTCAAACATGTCAAGGATAATTTCCAATGAAAACACATGGTAAACATAATTTATAATCAAGATTCATAATAACTTCATAAACATAACTCATAATAATATGTAAAAATCATGGCTTTAAACTTGAAAATGAATTCTTGAATTCATGAATGAAAAGGACCCATGAAACAACATCACACATGCCTCAATTGAAGAATTTGTGAAGGTTCTTGGTGATTTCTTGAAGTTTAAGCTTGAATTTTGAAGAGGCTAAGGTTTGTTCTTGAGAGAGGATTACTTTCTTTCGAGAGAATTGTGAGTAGAATGATCAATTTTTCCTTTTGGGACCCTTAATACCATGTTATGGACCAATTGGGTGAAGGGAAAAGACCCAAATGCCCTTGGAAAATATGAATGGAAGTTGGAAATTAAAGGGGCCGTAATAGAGTACATGCCATGGGCTTTGGTCCACCAGACTGTAGCACAAGCCGCGGGCACTCGACCAGTGGACTGGGGCACGCATCGTGGGTTTATCCCGGTGGTGCTACTATTTTGGACTTCCAAACATACCCTTACACTCATCCAAAAATTTTAAAACTCACCCGAGTTGTATCCCCGATCATGAATCAACTTAAAAATTAACTTTCCAATGTCACAAAGGTCATAAATAAAATCATCAAAGCTTAAAAACTTTAGAAATGACTAAGTCCTAACACTTAGTGAACCCTTTTAACATACTATGGTGAGCTGAATTAAGCTAGGATCTTATGGGGTCTTACAATATCTCCCTCTTGGGAATATTCATCCTCGAATAAGAGTGATTAAGCTAATAATACTGAGTAACTGAGGTTACATGTAGAATATACATAGCTAAAAACGTGATCATATGACTGAAGCTGAAACATGATTCGTGAATGCATGCAATGACATAAAGATGATTACATGGCTGGAACTGAGAATTGAAAAGAGAAAATCTTAGGAGAACTGTCACCTTAAGCTAATTTTGAGTTCGTGGAGAAAAGATGAGGGTCCTTGGTTTGCATATCTATTTCTGCTTCCCACATGGCTCTCTCAACGGACTTATTCTGCCAAAGAACTTTGACCAAGGGAACTTCTTTGTTCCTTAGCCTATGAATTTGATGATCAAGGATCTCAACTAGGATGTCTTCATAAGAAAGGTTGTCCTGTAAATCTTTACTTTCTAAAGGAACAACTACTGCTGGGTCACTAATACACTTCTTCAACAGGGAAACATAGAACACTGGATGTACTGAAGCCAAATCTGCAGGCAAATCAAGCTCATACGCTACCTTCCCATAACGACTCAAGATCCTGTAAGGGCCAAAATATCGAGGACTGAGTTTCCCCTTTTTGCCAAATCTCTTCACTCCCTTCATGGGAGAGATTTTAAATTATACCAAATCCCCAACTGCAAACTCAAGATCTCTCCTACACATATCTGCATAGGATTTTTAACTACTTTGGGCTGTCTTAAGCCTCTCCCTGATCAACTAAACATTCTTTATTGCATCAAACACCGAATCTGGTCCTACCAAAGCAGCCTCACCTGCTTCAAACCAACTAATAGGATATTTATATCTCCTCCCATAGAGAGACTCAAACAAAGCCATCTGAATACTAGAGTGGTAACTGTTATTATAGGCAAACTTAATAAAAGGAAAGTGATCATACTAACTACCCTTAAAGTTGATAACACAAACTCTTAACATGTCCTCTAGGGTATGAATGGTCTTCTCTGCCTGACCATCCATCTGAGGGTGAACAGTTGTACAGAGATGAACTTGGGTACCAATACCCTTCTAAAAATTTTTCCAAAAATGAGAGGTAAAATAAGTACCTCTATCTGAAATAATAGACAATGGGACTCCATGCAATCTAACAACTCTATAATATAGAGTTGGCATAGTCCTCGGTTGTATAGGAAGTATGAAATGGCAAGAAATAGGCTGATTTGGTCATTCTATCTATAATAACCCAAATCGTGTCATATTAATGATGCGAAAGAGGCAACCCTATCATAAAATACATGTTCACCTCTTCCCACTTCTAATTAGGAACACTAAATACCTACAATGTACCACTAGGCCTCTGGTGCTCAACCTTAACCTTCTGACAGTTCGAGCACTTAGCTACAAACTCTGCAATATCCCACTTCATACCACTCCACCAATAGATCTCTCATAAATCATGGTACATCTTAGTAGCCCCTGGTTGGATAGAGTAACGCACACTATGAACTTCTGTAAGGATTCTCTGCCTCAACCATCAACACACGGCACACATAGCCTACTCTAACATTGCAAAACACCATATCCCACTTGGGAGAAAACCCTTACTTTCTGATCTCTGACCAACTCCTTCAACTTAACTAGACTGTGATCCCTATCTTGCTTTGCTTTCACTTTGGCAACCAAAGAAGATTTTGAACTATTCTAAACACATATACTACCCTTATCTAAATCAATAAAATGAATATCTAACCTAGCCAACTGATGAACCTTCTAAACTAACTTCTTCTTATCATTCTTAACATGAGCAACACTACCCATAGAGTACCAACTAAGTGAGTTTGGCACTACATTAGCCTTGCTCGAATGATACAACACACTCATATCATAATCTTTACATAATTCTAACCACCATCTCTAATGAAGATTCAAATCTTTCTACGAAAATGCATACTGCAAACTTTTGTGATCCGTGAATACATCAACTGAACCCCATAAAAATAATGCTACCAATTATTTAAGGCAAACACAATAGCTACCAACTCAAGATCATAGTACGATAATTCTTTTCATGGGGTTTAAGTTATCTAGAGTCATAGGCTATGATCTTACCTCTCTTGATCAAAATACAACCTAAGCCAACTTTGGAAGCATCATAGTATATGAAAAACCCATCTGAACGATCTGGAAAGGTTAAAACTGCGGTTGAGGTGAGTCGAGTCTTTAACTCCTGAAAACTCTTCTCACAATAAGCTGACCACTGAAACTTGACTTTATTTTTGGTCGATCTGGTCATGTGGGATGTAATAGACAAAAACCCTTCAACAAAATATCGATAATAACCGTCCAAACCTAAGAAACTCTTAATATCTAATGGAGAGATGGAATTGGGCCAGTTTCTCACTTCTTTGGTCTTTTGAAGGTAAACTCTAATTCCATCACCAGAAATAATATGGCCAAGAAAATCTATTGATCTTAGCCAAAACTCACACTTACTGAATTTTGTAAACAACTGATGGGCTCTAAGAGTCTATAATACAATTCTGAGGTAGTTTGAATAATCGTTTTCACTACAAAAAATAGATAGAAATGCCATCAATAAATACTATGACTAATATGTCCAAGTACTGTTTGAACATTTGGTTCATCAAATCCATGAAAGCTGCTAGAGAATTTGATAGACCAAAAGACATAACTAGAAACTCGAAGTGACCATACCAAGTTCTGAAATCTATTTTTCTAATGTCACATTCTGACTCTAAGCGGATGATAACCGGATCTGAGGTCTATCTTAGAGAAGTAACTGGCACCCTAAAGTTGGTAGAACAAATCATTAATTTTGGGGAATGGATACTTATTCTTGATGGTGAGTTTGTTCAACTGGCGGTAATCGATGCATATTTTGAGAGAGCCATCTTTTTTTCACACAAAAAAGACTGGAGTGCCACATGGGAAAAATTGGTCCTTATGAATCCCATATCTAGGAGGTCCTTCAATTGTTCTTTCAATTCCCTAAGCTCAGCAGGAGATATTCAATAGGGCAGAATAGAGATAGGCTGGGTATCTGGAAGAAGGTCTATTCTGAAGTCAAGTTCCCTTTCGAGAGGAACTCCAGGAAGATCTTCATGGAACACATCTGGAAATTCTCACACTACTAAAATTAAATCTAGATTGGGAGTCTCAGAATTAGAGTCTTTAACTCGAAAAAGATGGTAAATTCCCCTTGGAAATTATTTTTCTCGCTCTAAGGTACGAAACAAACTGACCCCTAAGTGTTGAAGTACTACCCTTCCATTCAATCACTAGTTCATCTGGAAACTGAAATTAAACGACTCTATTTCTACAGTCAACTGAAGCATAGCATAAGTGGAGCTAATCTATGCCAAGAATGACATCAAAATCAGTCATCTCTAACTCTACAAAATCAACTGAAGTGACTTACTGAGATATTATGATCGGACAGTTCCTATATATGTGTCTATCTACAATAGAGACACCTAGACAATGAGAAGAGGACTACTAAGGATTCAGGACTAAATCTGAATTGTCAACTATATAAAGGGTTACAAAAGAAAGTGAAAACCTAGGATCTAACAAAGCATAAACATGTAAATGAAAGACTTGTAACGTACGTGTAACCACATCAGGAGAACTTTCTTGATCTTGATGGGTGTAGATTACATATAATCTATTCTAGTGCTAACCATTGGTGGTACTGGAATTGGCGCCAACTAATTGGCACCCTACTAAGTTGGCGACCTATTGGTGCAACTGAAGAGTTAGCCTGACCCTACTGGCGGTCGCTCCTACCTTTCCACATACCTGTCGAACACTTCCTCATCCAGTGGCCTGGCTTACCACATCAAAAACATGGATCACTCCCCGCTCTACACACACCTTAATGATTTCTACCATATTTTTGGCAAAGAGAATTAGTCTGACCACTGTCCATAATACCCTAAGTCTTACAGCTGGCACCCTATCCTGGATATCATTTCTTAACTTTGGTACTGGAGCACTAACTGAGGACAGAACTGTGGTAGAATATTTCTGATGAAATTGAGGACGGCTACCACCTTTTGACCTCAACTAAGCAAAGTTGAAACTAAGTAAACTGAAATGAATACTCATTTACACTCCTACTACCCTGCTTCAAATTAATAAACTCTAGCACCTTAGCTTTCCTCAACTCCAAAAGAAAGAATCTATCTAAAAAGATTGTAGAAAACTCCTCCCATTCTACAGGTCATGCATCTGTGCCTCTATCTTCCTTCTACTACTTAAAGCGGGTGTGAGCTATATCCTATAACTGGTAAGCAACCAACTCTGACTCTCACTAGAAGTCACTCCCATAATATCTATTACCTTCTGAACCATTTCAAGGAACTTCTATGGATCTTCATCAGACTTGGATCCCCAAAGCAAAGAAAGATCCATTAGGGTGAAGTCTCAAATCTTGGTTGCGGTAGTATTAGCCACTGGGTTGGCTGGAATAGCAGCTGGATAATTGTTTTGAGCTATTACTGAATGGCTTAAAGTACTAAATGCAGTTGTGAACTCAGTATGAGAGACATGCTCATTCAGGGGATCTTTCTGAATGGGCGAAGGTGCGGGCTAATTATTGTTTCTTATTTCGTTAGTCTTTCTGGGAGGCATGTTTTGTAAATGAAAGGAAGATTGAATTAGAAAGAGATTTTAAATAGAGCTCATGCTATTTTGCATGATATGAACACTAAAAGAAGGGACAATTTTTCTAAAATGCCTTGTAGCTTCTTGTCCGTAAGTATAGCACGCTCCATGCCCATGCACAAGACTCTACTCAATGCGGCTTTCAGACTTGCTAGGACACTGTAAAATCTTAGACTCTAATACTAATTTGTAATGCCCCAAAAATATACCTTGATGCCACACAATGCTTTCGGTCCCAAGACACCACAATTTAACCCATGAGCTAGTACCTGCTGTGAGCACTGAATAAAATAGATAACAAAATAACATGTGTAAAATTTAACTAAAAATACCTTAATATTTTAAGATTGAAACATGCGACTAAAAATTATAGTTCTGAAAGCGTCTGAAAACAATACTGAGAAGACTGATAATAACAACTGGTAAACTAACAAACTATTTGAAATAGTCTGAAAAGCCTCTATCTGACTGAAGAGTTGATGAGACAAGCCCCCAACAAACTTGACTGACTACTGAGTTGAAAGACTGAGATAATTATAAAACGATCCTCGATATATAAGGACACCCACTGATACTGCTGTTGATATGCTGGAATGTCTAAGTAGGATCAGGAACCAAAGCGTCTGAACTAATGATATAAGACATCATAGCAGAACAAAAAAGTATGCGGTCAGTACTTTGAATGTACTAGTACATAGGATGAGGTTAGGATGAAATGTACGAGTTATGTACATGAGATAATAACTGACTGAGTAGCTTGAGGTAACTGAGTATGAATGCATAAAAGCTGTAAAAATCTGAGAATGCATAACCAAGCATAAAAGATAATTCTAATATAATCTGTAAACTGAAATACTAAAATACTGAAATACTGATACTGATAATTGATAGTTGTATGTTATGGTTAAGAAAACCTGAAACTGAACTCTATACTGAATATTGAACTGGGACTGTGGGAGCTATCTATAATCGACATGCCCCAATATATTATCAAGTTCCAACCTGTAATCCCAGTTAGAAGGGCTTCAGTACCGTGCCACGGGTAGTAATATTGGCTGTGTGGATCAACTAATCTAATATCCCAAAGGATGATAGAGTCATGCGTAACTGATGGGGGACCCCTCAAAGTCTACTATGGCGTCGTAGGTCTGGAACCTAGGGACTGCTACTAACGTCTCATGCCTACTGATAGGGGAAACAAGTGTATCATGCCTACTAATAGGGGAGACACCATCCCTACTTTTACTCAGTGCTAAGTTTTACTCCCAACTGAAAGACACTGATTACTGCACTAAACTGAGCTTAATTGGACTCACAACTGACCATATTACTGACTGAATGATATTGCTCATGGTATAACTAAAATTATTTTGTAGCTACTGAAAAATAGGTAAACAGCTAAATTTTGGGTATTCATAAACCCTAGGTCTCAATAACAATAACAATATGAACATACTAAAGATTCAAAAAATATAATAAGTAGTCATTATTCAAAACTGAAATCATTTAGGAATTTCATCAAACACTTCAAATTCTTAGGCTTAAGCATGATAATAGTTAAAACATATGATTCTAACATAATTGAAATAATAAAATCATGGATTTAGGAGTTAACATGCAGAAATCATCATTCAAACGTGTCAAGGATAATTTCCAACAAAAACACATGGTAAATATAATTTATAATCAAGACTCATAATAACTTCATGAAGATAACTCATAATAACATGTAAAAATCATGGCTTTAAACTATAAAATGGATTCTTAGACTCCATGGGTGAAAATGACCCATGAATGAACATCACGCATACCTCAATTGAAGAATTCGTGAAGGTTCTTAGTGATTTCTTGAAGTTTGAGCTTGAATTTTGATGAGGTTAGGGTTTGTTCTTGACAGAAGATTGCTTTCTTTTGAGAGAATTATGAATATAATGATCAATTATGCCTTTTGGTACCCTTAATCTCGTGTTATAGACCAATTGGGTGAAGGAAAAAGACCCAAATACCCTTGGAAAATATGACTGAAATCTAGAAATTAAGGGGGACCGTGATAGAACACGCATCACAGTCTCTGGTCCATCGGACTGGAGCATGCACCATGGACTCTGTTACGGGAACTCCTACCAGTGGACTGGGGGGCGCGACACGAGCTTATCCTGGTAGTGCTACTATTTTGGACTTCCAAACATGCCCTTATGTTTGTCCAAAAATTCTAAAACTCACTCGAGATGTACCTTTGACATCCCCGATTATGAATAACTTACAAATTAATTTTCTAATGTTGGGAAGGTCAAAAATAAAATCATCAAAGTTTAGGAGCTTTTGAAATGACTAAGTCCTAACACTTAGTGAAATTTTCTAAGTCTTTGACCTCTTTAACATACTATGGCGAACTGAATTGAGCTAGGATCTTACAAGGTCTTACAAAAACTAACTTATAAATTGTGCTTAACGTGCCTATATCCATGATAACTGTAAATCTTTGACAAGTATAGGTAAGATACCCTGGTAAAAGATCAACATGAAAAGGTCCAAAGTATATGTACAAGACTTGGTTGTTGAGGCGTCAATTACTAAAAGACAAGACATAACTACTTTTTACTTTGATATTAGTATACAAAGCCTCTAAGAGATAGACAACATAGTATAGATAGGGACAATACCCCTCCATACCCTTAACCATAATAAAAAATCATAAAATATGCAAAACTCAATAAGTCCTGAATCAATCTGCAGCTCACTAAAAGTTGTTGAGTATCGTATGCTTTTATTGGAGAGATCTATTAGCTAGAGTATTTGTACCTACGACATAAAACACAGTTCCCCTATGAGGGATGTCACTATAAAAGAATGTAATAAATATGTAAGGCATGATATAATTATGTGCAAAATAAGAGCTCAAATAAAATCAAGTACAAATGTATAGATAAGGACAAAAGACCATCTTTGCTTATATTTGTAGAATCGTGTATATACATTCTTTTTTATACTTTAAACTTCTTTGCTTTATAAACTTTGTAGCCTATGATAAAATAACTATAGAAGAGGATGATTCAGGCTAGGCATTTTAACCCCTAAGCTAAAGTTCTCATAAATATATAAATTAGGATCGACCCATACTACGTATTATAACCCCTGGGATACCACCTATAAATACAAAAATTGGGATTGACCCATGCTAGGATTTTTTTTCCTAGAATACCACCCATAAATATATTATTTAGGGTCGACGCATGCTAGGCTTTTATCCCTGGAATACCATCTATAAATACATTTATTAGGATCGACCCATGCTAGGCCTTGGCCCCTGGAATACCACTGCTAAATACATTAATTCACTATTCTTTATTTTGTTAATCCTTGAAATTGTTCTTTTGGTGATCATAATATTTTAGAAATTTTGGAAATATAGACATGTGAAAAATATACTTGGAGCAGTAACAATGGCGTTGGAAACAAATGTAACATTAATGTAATAATTAAGAACTCATACGACACAATAAACTTTGTTTAACCTAGGGAATAGCTAAAAGAAATTATTATTTAGAATAATTTGTCATACTAGTACTTGAAAGAATAAAAATACAATTGTAAAGTGATGAACACATATGGACCTAGGTTAAGGACAAGTGTATATTCCACATAAGAACATATAAAATATATAATGAGCAAAATATGCATCCGATATATGGACACTCATAATATGTGTAATGTGGGATCTTATTGACTCAATGAACATCATTTGACTTAGAGGGCAACCTATAAAACTTATTTCTTAAAGTACCTTTGCCATATTAGTACATAGGAGAACAAACACATAAATGTAGAGTAATAAACACATATTGAAGTAATTTAAATATTAAGGAGGGAATAATATCATCAGCCACATTAAAGATCATATGGTGTCACTATGTGTCCTTTACAAAGAAAAGAAATTAGAAAGCTCACATTGTTGGTAGTGAAAAAAGTATAGAATTTATGTCAATGACTATAGAATCAAATAGTCTTACATATTTTTCTGCGCAACTCAAATATACAACCAATTGACCTTCTTTCTATTAAGTCTTAATCTATCATATAAGTATATAATGCAACTAATATAAGCAACTAATCACAATGTAGGCCTTGTAAAATAGTATCTAAACACCTAACGGGCAATAAGACTATCCATCCCCCAAATACTCGATGTATCGCCACACTATCCTTCAATACTTCAATATAACACCACTTAACCATTCTATGAGGTTACTTATTGCCTCCCAATAATGATACATATAGACAGACCCTAACCAGTTCCACAATTCTTCCACAAAATATGAAATTATTAAACTCATGGTTTTCTTATCATCCTATGAGTTCTTAACAATAATACATATAAGATCATCTATCCAAACCTATACATAAAGAGGGATGAAATTATGATAGTAACTTTACCATTATTTTGGAATTTTAATATCTTAAATTGTAATCCATTAAGACTTTAAGCTTTCATTTAAGTTAAACCAAATACTACTGAAAATATCTTAGAAGTTAAAGAGAAGTTGACTACCAAGCTAGGGGAAAAGGAGTGTCCCATACTTAATCACAAATAGCTTGATTTTTATTACTTTTCATGGTAGAATTATTTTAGATAATGATTGTTTTCACTTAGTTTAAACAAGAAATAATAGGAAATCCTAACAACCCTAATAAAAAATTTAGGGTTGCTATACGAAGTTTTGGGAGAGAGAGAGCTTGACACGACCCGAATGGAGGCCTTATCGTAATGGGCATCTCAAGTCCAATCGGGTATGGGGGCCACCCTCGATACCCAACCAACCACAAATATCTTATGTCAGATGAATTCCAAACATATAATAAGATAACAAATTAGAAGATATAATGACTGGGATAGGTCTTCTTACTAGACCAACCCAACCAATTTAATCCATCCAATAACCAACCAACCAAATCAAAAATGATAATTCAATGTATATATATATATATATATATATATATATATATATAATCATGACCATTTCATACCCAAGTCCACAGTTGTCTATACAAAGACTCTTAAGTCAAACCAAAAAGTATCTAGGTTGGACATGCCCCTGACCATAGCCAAAAACTAAGTCTATGAAAATATAAAAATATATAACGTGATCCGTCATATAAAATAGATGTCTTCTGATCTATAAAATCTCACCACTTTAATCCAACACCGACTGACCTCGAATCCGATCCATGAATAGGAGTAGTAGTATAGTCGATTCCTGCATAGCATAGGGAGTTAGCCGCCAGAGGATGGGTTAGCGGGTAAATACTAGAATGCACTCAGGATAAGGATAAAATAATACCAACCTTTAAAACCAAGTAAACCAACCATATGCATTCATAACAATACATACATATATATAATCATGCTAGGAAAGGGAATCGGGTTTAGCATGTGTTTAAAATCATCAACTTGGGTATGTGTAGCTTAATCGTCATAATCTACCCACGGGCGATATAGGTCCATGTTACCTCCTAGACGGGCTTCGATGCGTATATCCGCATGAAGCGAAGATACCGTAGGTGTAAGGGATTTTCGTGAACCCTTCTCTCTCCATGATATATATATATATAAGTGTTAGGGGATTCTCGTGTACCCCTAAAAATAAGGTCGCCATGACCAATCCTCATGTTAGCAAACATGATACTTTCACGATTAGCTATCACGCCCTGCCATTATTGCCTAATTAAAACCATTATCATACAACCAAACCACCAATTCCATTTATTATTAACCAAGGCTATCATTAGTGGTATCTTCATACTAACTATAGCTTGCAATTAATGTCCTTAGCCAACCTTAGGGGACTCCCACGTACCCCATAGGTTGCATTATTAAGTTTACTTGGGGGATTCCCATGTACCCAAAAGTACATCATTATTAGGCTTTCTTGGGGGATTCTCGTATATCCTACAAGTATTTCATTATAAAGTTTTGCTTGGGGGATTCCCATATACCCCACAAGACGTTCATCATTCAAACCAATTTCATTATTTCATTCACTTGGGGGATTCCCGTGTACCTCACCGGGTTTTCATTCAAATCAATTTCATACACATCAAGGCCTTACCATTTAACCATTACAAATCATCCAAACCATTAAAAACTATTTCAAACCATTCAAATCTATTTAAAATAATTTAGGGTTCCATTACCAAACCATACCATGCAATAACTTTAATGAAAGTTCAACAATAGCGCAAAACATTCTTATGGGCATTTTATCAAACATATAGAGGGCATACTTTACTAAGACCAAAACCAAAGCATAAACCATCAAGTTTAGGGTTATCCATGACCAATTTGTTAAACCACACCCAACACCCACATACTCCAACCACTACCAAAATATGTAAAAACATAATTTAAACTACTAGTAAATAATACACAACAATATGCATCCAAAACCCTTAACATTAGTTTTCAAAACATTCATTTATGATTCATAATCAATGTTTAAAACACATTAAAATATGTATTTAGTTGGAACTAACAATGACGGAGGAGTACATTTCTTATACAAGAATATTCATGAAAGGAAACTTGACTCTTGAGCCCTTTGAAGATCACTTGTAGAAACACTAGCCTTAATCTTCACGAGAGTGTTTAGGGAGAGTATTTGGAGTGATTTGATCTTCCAATGAGTATTATGAGAGGCCACATCATGTTATATAATGTGGGGACTTAAGGGTTTTGGGGTGGTAAATATTTGAAATACCCCCAGCTCAAAAGTTACAAATATGCACGTAGAGGGGTACGACCAACCTCCCCCCTTAGCCGTACCCTAAGGTACGAGTGGTACCCTAAATCGTACCCTAGACCTCACCATGAACCTCCAAACTAATCATCGTACAACAACACATGCCAAACTCGTACTCTAAGGTATGAGAAGTACCTCTAACTCGTACCTTGGACAGATTCAACTAGGCTAATCAATAAGCATCATACGACTTGACATCATACACCTCATATACTACCATACAACTAGTATGATACTTGGTCGTATCTTGGAAAAAAAACAACCCCAAACACACTTCCTAATATGTGAGAGATAGGTCCATAGTCGTACCCTAGCATACGACTTGTACCTTCAAGTCGTACCTTATCCAGAGTGTTCAAACTCAAGAAATTTTTGCAAGGGCAAAAGTTTAGAGTGTTTCAGAGATGGAGATAATTCAAAATTTTCTATGTAAGAATGGAGAGCAAATAACCTCAATTAGACCCTATAATGACCCCCACATCACTGCCTCATTCATCTTTATTTTTTGCCACAATTAGCTAAGTAGGTAATGCACCTACTTTGGCATTTTTAAGGTCAAAATATCAAAGTAGGTGATTCACGTACTATTTATTTTATTCTATTTAACTTAAGCAGGTGATGCAACTACTTGCTCTTTTAAGTTGGTCAAATAGTCTAAGTAGGTGATGCACTTACTTGTCACCTACTAGCTTAAATTATTTAATCAAGAACCTCATTTATTTTATCTTATTTTTTTAAATCTTAATTCTTTTACTTAAACTTAACATTAACCTCTAAACTTTAAGCTCAAAAACTAACTCAAGTTTCAATAGTTTCGTCAATGTTAACATAGCCATATTCATGCTAAAATACAAGAGGTATTATAAAATAGAATCCTATTGGGTGGCACTAATTAAATTATTCAACACTACTTTGGGGATCATGCTATAAAATATTTTCTTCATCCCCATTTTATGTGGTATCCTTTTATTTTTAGTCCATTTCAAAAAGAATATCACCTTACTATATATTAACAATAATTTAACTTTAAAATTCTCCATTTACCCTTGTGAAAAGATTTAGTCACACAAATATTTATTAATTATTCTAGTTCATTAGTCTTCATTTTGTCTTAAATATCATGTCAAGCCCAACAGTGTCACATAAAATCAGACGAAATGAGTAATAAACAAGGTTGCACCCTTTAGTTGCCTTGCACTTAACGACATCATCTACCTTTAATGAATTACCTAGACAAGTAAAGAGACTTTTAAAATATGGATAACTGGAGGTTTACTAATTCCAGAGTTGGAAGTAAATTACATCATGAATGTATATACTGTTGTGGTATATGGTATATTTATGTACCTATTTTTGTGTATATAAAATGACATTGAGGATATCTTTCTCATTTGATTCATAGCACTATATATGTATCCTTTTGTTCACAGAGCTAGGGCTTAGCCTAAAGCAATACTTTGTAAAGAGCTGAGAGATATTTAAATAGAATAAAGATCATGAGAGAAAGTTTTAACTCTGCCCCAAGTCAATCTAGGGATAGAAACAAAGATGCAAAAAAGGAAAATAATAGATGAAATCAAAATTTTGTTTAGTAGTGTATAGAGGAAGATGGGAAGAAGAATATTTGTATAATAAAGCTTTTCCAACTGGCCAATGATCCTTCTAATGAATATGATAGAAGAAATCTAAATTTGTTTTAGGGGTGTACAAAGAAAGATAGGGAAAAAAATATTTGTATAATAAAGTATTCCAACCAGCCAATGATCCTTCTTGTGTTTTAATTGTGGATAAGATACTCACCAGAAGAAAAGATGACATGGAGATGGTTAGCTCAGTCTCTATTTAAGTGAGGGTAAGCATTATATATCTTTTGATTGAAAAAAAACTAGTAATTTCTTTGACACTAGAATTGTAGCACAATTAGCTGTAATTCAATCTTGCAAGTTACTACCCAAGTGTAGAATTCAATTTCATCTTGTAACATTTTTTGTGATAACTCCAAATCCCATGAAATATCTCTTCCTTTCTCTCTCATTAATAAATACAAACCACATCATATAACAAAAATGGAATTTAAAATTGAATACTCTACTATTAAAATTTACTAATATCACCACGCGTATTAGGAATCTAGTTCCAAGATAGCAGTAAACAATAAACAGTAAAGTAAAACACAACACAAATTTTATCATGGAAAATTTCTTGTTCAAGAGAATAAAAAATCACAACCTACACTGTGTAGGATTTCATTATTAATCTCTACTAACTCTAACAAAGCTTTGTTTAAGATTACATCCTCGCAATCCTAGAACTTAATTCTTAACCCACAACTCAACAGTTTACTATAACTTTTTAATCCACTACACGAGCACTAAAAGAAGTCAAATTCATTTCTTGTTACAACACCTCACAAATAAGAAGTCAAACCCTCTTCTTGCTACGACACCTCACAAATAAGAATCCAAACTCATTTCTTATTTCTCACACTCATAAATAAATAATGTTCAATAATTAAAAAGATTACAACTTAGAATCTATCCAATTACGGACTCGAAAGTCATCAATTTAGTTCAGCTAATGAACTCAACAAAAACTAATAACCCTAGCCTTAAACTACCCAAACTTTAATATTCAATACTGCAAACTCGAACGCAAATCGTGAACTAAGTTCCTGTGTTGTTGTGATAAAGTCCTGCAATTTTTGCTTTAATGGCAATTTCTCTCAAGATAATAAATTTTGTGAATGTGCAATAGGTGTGGCTCACAATGGTCTTCATGTTGTATACATGCTGGAGATTGTCATGCCTTAGAATATTATGGATCCAACTTTTTCTCCAAATAGAACTTGATTACCTATAAGGAATTATGTGATTCCTTTTCTTATAAGTAGATTGCACCCTATAAGAAAACTTTAATTCCTCTCTAGACTTTATTTCTCCTTTTTATTTCTTTTCTTCTTTGCTCTTTATTGTTTCTTTTTTTATTTATTTTCTTCATTGCTCTTTTATTTCAAGACTTCAATCTTCCTTATTTGTACCTGATATTCTTGTGCATTCATGTTATCAGCTATTGGTACCTGGTTTATCTGATATAGTATACAAAAGACAACAAATAGTAAACTATGTTCTTATTTGTCAATCATTGAAACTACAATATGTTCCTCTACTTTTTAATATTTTTTCCCTTTTTGATAATGACAAATAATGCACCATATATTTCTTATCCACATCTTATAACTTCTCTCTTTTGGTATCATTAACAATCAACAATCAAAGAACCAAATTAAAAGACAATGAGTGTAATATCATTTTAATTTATGTCCACTCAGGCAACACTATTCAGTACACACTTTCTGAAAATAAGAAAAGTCAAACTAAGTATATTAGCCATCTTACACATACAACCAAGATATGCAGAGAAGGAATACAATGAAGCATGCATGCACTAAATTTAAGCCCTTAGGACCCCAATTGTAAGCATATCATATCATGAATATAAGACAAAATATAAGCACAATAAAGAAGTTGTTCAAAGGAGCTAAAGGACATATACTGGGAAGGAGGATTACTTAGGCTGAGAAAAAGAGAAGGTAGAATATTTTTTCATACCATTGTGCACTTTTGGCTCCTTTAGCATTTTTTTTAATACACACTTCATTCTGGATATTAATGACGTCCACCTTTAGCTAAGTATGATCAGTTTTAAGAAAAAAATTATGCATTTGCAAAATGTAGGTCCAACAACAAATGAGTGATAAGACCTAATTTTTTTCTAGAACCCAATTCATATGCATTAATATCTTACTCCTCTAGGATATTTTTACCAAATATGTTATTCTTGATGACTTTTAAACCCCAACTTATGAAAAACAGTAGATATGATTAAAGGACTCATAGATTTGATGCAATAATGATGGATTTAGAAAAATTAAGGAAATTGAAAGTAGTTCGTTCCTAAGAAAGATGATCCCCTTGATAAATGGTTAGTTAAGGTTATGATTTGAGATTTTTTAACCTATTTAAGATGTAGAAAGTGGTAAGGACAGTGGAAACACTAAAAGAGTGGTACTATGTTCCCCCTAAATTTGAGCCAGGGTGATTTTAAGATTGAGGACCTTTTAACAAAGTAGTTTAGGATTGAAGGATGGTCAATATAACAAGAAAGAGGATTCTTCGTGCTTTTCTTAGAAGAATTAGATTTCAAGGATGGATCAAGTTCACTCGTGCTTAAGTTTTACATATGCTCAGGAAATACATACACTAAAAAAGATGGTTCATACCTGACTAAAAATAAGGAACAAGGTTCCCCATTTGTGATTTCCTCAATAATTTTTTTATGCAGTTAGTAAGAAAGTAGGGTAATATCCGCAAACCTTTTAACCACTGCCCAAGATGTGTCTGAGGTGTGTACTTATAACAGTATAAGACTAAGTTATTAAATATACAGTGTTTCTACTAAAGTATAAAATTGTCATGTGCTAGCTAATTATAAAGGAAGTCATGATGATGTGTCAATTCTTCTTGATAAGACGAAGCTCCAAGCAAAGAAAACGAGGTTCACATCGTGTTAAACCTTTTAATTATTTAATAGTTCCCCCTCTTTTATGTTCACCATATATATTCTCAATACTTGTTCCTCTAGTCTCGTGTAACTCCTCATTGTTATGAGGATCACCACTGATATTATGAGTTTGATCATTTTCAGTAACTGATTAGGAGCCAGGTTCTGCCAGTGTTGACCATTTGTAATCCTCATCATTATCTCCAGTAATAACAAATCCTTCCTTATCAACCTGCTCTTCAAGATAACAATCAACAAGATTCTCATACACAAGACCAGTTTTCTTTTTATCACATTTTTATAAATCTTCGAGTTCCTATTGCAGTTTTATTTCCAAGAATCAAGTTCCACAGAGGATAAACTAGTTTCTTGCATATAACTTCCGTGATTGCTATGAGCGAACCTTCAGTATTGAAGTTAGATCTTTTTGGCATTCTCCCTGATTTTTGTTTACTTTGATCATAGTTTTGGTTGAAACATTCACATATTGCTTCTTGCTATTAGGTAGTGTACCAAGTCTATCATTGTCATCTAATATGTGAGGAATCAAATCAATTTCTATGTTGTCCTCTCTTTTTCTCTTGAATGATGAATTCACATTCTTTTATTTGGCACGCATATCATATACAAATGCTTTAATGAATTTGATATTGGGAAAAGCATGAATCAGGTCCTTTATGAATTTTTATTTAAAATCAGATTTTCAGGATTTGAGTTCACTTCAAGATATTCAACCAATGTAAACAACATATTGTTTCCTTTGTCATTTTGAAAGATGTTTAACAAATTATGTTCTAATTCTTTTTGTTCCTTTCCAAAGGCTATATTGCCTCCTTAGAAATATGTGAGTGAGAGAAAAATTTCTCGCATTTCTGTTTGTGTCTTGAGCATGAATTATTTAGATATCATGATTTGTGTTTTTCTCTCACCTTTATCTAAAACACGAGTCAAGGATAAGCCTTGGGGCCTTCTCTTAAGTAAGAGGATGAATGATATCTCTTCTATATCAAAAAGAAAAATAAGAGGACTACTTATTTTGAGCATTTACATGGTAAGGACTTGATTTTTTTTAACAAAATTAAACCGATTCATATAATATGCACCATGTCTTTTTTTGACAAAATTGATATTTTTAAGATTTGCCCAAATCTGACCTTAACATTGATTTCTAAGATGGTCTTTCTTTCCACAATGAGTACACAATTTTAATCTAGCAGGGTTACCTTGAGAAGACTTGTGTTCTTCAAGTTTAAAACTAATTACATGTCTAGTAGTGATTTGACTATCCTGAATTTGAGTTAATAGTATTGAGAACCTGGTCCACTTTCTTTTGAGTTCTAACTTATCCTTAGTCCTTGCAAGATTTTCTTGTAGTAACCTATTCTTTTCAGTAATTTCTTGAAGATTTAAAGTCAATTTCTTAATTTTATCTTCCAAGGATTGTTACAGGGTGGTTGCTTGGCTTTTTCCTTTAGAAGAAAGTTTCTTTAAAGAGTTTTTCAATAAGAACGGAAGACAAATTTTCAACCTTTTTGTTAGAAAAGTTTTTGAGATCAGGTTTAAGATCAAGAAAACATACCTTGGATTGTCCTTGTTCAGCATCATTGTTTGAATCTGAGCTTAACATATGTAAAAGTATGGCCTCTTTGGAATTTTCTTCATATTGTTCATCATCTGAATTAGTAATTGCAACAAGTGTTAGAGTGTCCTCATCATTAGATTCCACCATAGTTATTAGTGATAGATTTTTTGGTTGTCCATAATCAGATTCGTCAGAGGAGTTGTCTATTTTAGGAAAACTCTTTTTACAGCAAGATCAGCTTCATTAGAGTTATCTTTCTATGTGATGGGAGTACCATGTCGTTCTTTTGTTCCTTAGAGTTTTTGGGTTATTTTTCTTATGGTTCACAGTTCATAGAGGACAAAATTTGATGAAGTGGTCAGGACTGCCACACTTGTGGCACACTTGATCATAATTTGCCTTATCATAGTTTCTTAGAACCTGGTTCCTGTTTTGTGACTTGTGATTCTTCCTCAACATCTTCTGAAATATCCTAGTCATGAATGCCAAATTTTTAGATTCAAAGTCTTTCTTTTCAGTAGCTTTTAGAACCTTATTCTTATCCTTTCTGACACCGGTAATTTCACACTCCTGATTTTTCTTAGGCTCATAGGTAATTAGGTATCCAATGAGCTCATCCAAGGTTAAGTTGTCTAAGTTACAAACCTTAAAGATAGCTTCTACTTTACTTTCCCATGATACTATTAAGATACTGAGAAGCTTTCAAACTGTCTTCCTGTTGGGAGCAACTTCACCAACTGAGTAGTTCTCATTTAAAATTATTGTGAACCTGGTATGCATCTCCTAAATGGTCTTCCCCCTCTTCATCGTGATAATTCATATTTCTAATTTAGTACATCAATCTTAGACTTCTTCACTTGACTAGTACTTTCATAAGTTATTTGTAAAGTGTCCAAATTTTCTTCGCAGTGGAACAAGAAGATATCTTATCGTACTCATCTGGTCCAATGCCACATATTAGAATTTTCTTGGCCTTAGCATTGTTTTGCACATCTATCTTATCATTTACTTATAATTCCAGCCTATCTTTGGGAACTGGGTCTTTCCATCTTCACTAAGTTTGAGGGGATTGTAGGGTTATCCAACATTATATTCCAGAGATCATGATTCTCTCCAATAATGAAGTCCATTATTCTGTTCTTTTATCATCCATAATATTGTCTATTAAGAAGAGGCGATCGAATTTGTGAAGCAAGCACCTTCCTCAGATGGTGGTGGGACAGTCATCTTATCCTTTTCAAGGTTTTAGCCTTTAGTTGAAAAGACCTGATCTAATACCAATTGTTAAAATTTAATAAACCCGCATACGTATTAGGAACTTGGTTTCAAGAATTGCAGTGAACAGAAAGCCGTGAAATATAAAGCGCAACATAAATTTTACTGTGGAAAATCCTTTTCTCAAGGGAGTAAAAAATCACGACCTACATAGTGTAAGATCTTTCACCATCAATCTCTTTTAACTTCAAAAGAGCTTTGTTCAAGATTACAATCTCGCAATTCTAGAACCTAACTCTTAACCAACAACTCAATAATTTACTACAACTGTTCAACCCATTACATGAGCACTCTAAGAAGTCAAACCCGCTTCTTGTTACAACACCTCACAGACAAGGAATCAATCCCGCTTCTTATTATAAAACCTCACAAATAAGAAGTCAAACCCACCTCTTATTTTTCACATTCACAACTAAACAACGTTCAATGATAGAAAAGGTTACAACTCAAAATCTATCCTATTATAGACTCAACATTCATCAATCTACTCCAGCTCATGAACTCAATGAAAACTAATAACTCTAGCCTTTAATAACCAAACTTCAATATTCAATAGTGCAACTCGAACACAAACCCTGGTTCTTGTGTTGCTGTGACAAGTCGTGCAGTTGCTCCAATGGCTATTGCTCTCAAGATGATAAATTTTGTGAATATAGAATAGGTGCAGCACTCAATGGTCTTCATTCCATATGTATGTCGGGGATTTGCCATGCCCTAGAATATCATGGACCCAACTTTTTTCTCCAAATAGAACTTGATTTCCTATAGGGAATTATGTGATATTGATTCCTTTCTTTATAAGGAGATTGCATCCTATAAGGAAACTTTGACTCCTCTTTAGATTCTATTTCTCCTTTTTATTTTTCTTCTTTGTTCTTTGTTTCTTTCCTTTTTTGCTCCTTTATTTGTTTCCTTCTTTATTTCTCTTCTTCTTTGCTCTTTTATTTCATGACTCCAATCATCCTTATTGTACCTGATGCCCTTTGATTCACTTTACCAGAACCTGGTTCACCTGATACAACATACAAAAGATAACAAGTAGTGAACCAGATTCTAATTTGTCAACCATCAAAACTACAAACATGTTTCTGTACTTTCAACACCTATTCATTTGTTTGACCGAATTATGATCATTTTGATTTGTCCCGTACATTGAACTTATAAAATATACAATGCCCAATGGAATTGACAACCTGAAGGTAAAAAATTGACAACTCTTGTAATATGTCTATCGAACACGATACTGTACAAAACATGATTCGAATACCACTCGAAGCAGGTCACATCAAAGATCCACCATCGGAGTGCTAATTATTTTCTCATTATTAATGACAAGTTTTGAATTTTAAACCTAGCTAAAAATAATTGACTTTGGTAGAAATCATTTTATCTTTCGAGGCGGAACATTTTAGCGTGATCCAAATTAATTGAATTCTAAAGCATATGAAACCTGACACCGAATTAAAAACTAAAGAAAAGGCCACATCAAAGACAAGACTCCATATCTTGATAATAGTATATATAAAGTGAAATCCATGTATGTTGTCCTTTTTATTGGATAGATAGGAGATCAGCTAAAAAATTTCTCCTCCGTTTAAGGAAGATACTTATCTGTCAAATATTCGATTGAAGAGAAAATATAATCTATAGGTCGAACAATCATTCAAGTGTATGGTTTAGTGATCTAGAATCAGTGGCAAGTCACAATTTTTATTAAGAGGATTCAAATTACAAGTAATAAATCCAAAAAGAAGCAAAGGGAGGTTCAACATCTACTATATATGCATAAAAAAAAAATTATGTAAACCATATAGTAACAGTGTAATTTTTTAGTGGAGGGGGTTCATTGGTCCTACTTGACTCCGTCCCTAACTAGAATGGTGGTGTATCATGTGAGTCTGATCTGTGGATGATATGAACTGCCTAAATAAGAATTCTTGAACAAAAAACAACCAGTTCAAATATTCACGATCAAAAAATATTAAATTCTCTTTCAGATAGGCCCTACAAAAAGAATATGTGTCTATTAGGAATTACTCGATGAGAAAAAACAACTGGTACCCGATGAAATAGTCGACAGAGCAAAAAATTGATCCAAACAACACCTTCTAACAAAAAGTCCGTTGAAAAAATCATGTGTGAGTAGGAATAAATTCTTATCAGCTGGGAAAAAAATTGAACATTTAGTACAATCAAGGCATGATTCTTGAGGCATCATGTTCTCTACTTGTGTTAAAACTAGATATAGTTCAAATTCCTTTTTATGTGACAACTAGAATTGGTGTTGTTGAAATTAGACTCTAATTGTAACTGAATAAGGATATTTGGTCTTGACTTAGTTACATATTTTTGGCTGGGGCTAAAAGAAGGGTCTGTCATCAGCAGTAGAAAAGGAAATAAAACAAGAATATTATGAGTAAGTTCAACTTTGTAGGGTCTAAGGTAGAACTTAGAAGTAGACGTGGATTCATCAAATTCAGTAATTTTTGTTCAAATAGTATGTTTTGTTAAGAAATTTATTAAATATATATACATATTATATTAAGAACCCAGTTATCAACACATTTAAAGTCAATTAAAAATTCAGAACTCATAAAATTAAAGTTATATTGCTTTGATAAGAGAGTGGTACAAACTCATTTCATCCTTTTATGTAGAACAAGAATTTCATTATGGGAGACTTTCAGAAAATAGCCACATTTGCAGCAAATTGGGGGCGTCCTAGCCTATGTTTTAGAAATTACCATATGTAGTCAATGTATCAATCGTGTGCATTTAACTGGATTTCATATAAAATATAAATATGCAAAATTCAACCAACTCTATTCGATTAAGCTGACTGTAAAATTCAGCTGATATATCAATTGTATGCAACTAACTGTATGTGATATAAAATATAAATACAATAACTAATTACAAACGACAAATACACATCATTTGTATCGTTTGATACAAATACAAATATATCGTTTGATGCATATGTATCATTTGTATTTGAATAGTTCAATTTGTATCAACGAATACAAATTGTATTTTATAAAATCGTATAATTGTATCATATACAAATACAAATGTACCATTTGTTTTTTAATAGTTCAAATTGTATCAGCGAATATAATTTGTATTAACAAATATTAGTGTATCAACGAATATAATTATATGAAAATGTATCATTTATTTTTGAATGGTTTGACTTACATCAATAAATATAATTTGTATTAATGTATACAATTATATCTACGTATATCAGAGAATATATTGTATCGACGAATACTAAAAAAAAATTACTTAGAAAGAAGAAGATGAAGAAAAGTACAGTCAAAACACTTGGTGTGCAAATCTTAGACCCATTATCAATCACTTCTCCGTTATCACATAATCCCATGATGCCTTTCTTTTTCTAATCACCAATAGTTCAAATTCAACACTCCGATTCCATATCTCTTGCCTTCAAATTTCATCATTGTTACAAAGAATTCTTTATCCAGTTTCACCATTAATGAATCTCAAATTACTTACTCATATCTGTACATAAATCAAGCTGCCTGCGATTATTGTTCAAATGATTGTATGCTTGCACGCAGCTTGCCATAGTCATTGAAACGAAGAGAAAAATAGTCGCTGCATCCTTTATGTCTGAACTTTTAACCATTTAATTGGATGGGAAGTAAGGGAAAAAGAAATAATGAGACACATGAGCTAAGAGCATGAAGTACCAAGATCGAACTTGTAATACATTTCAAAATTTAGAAATCAACTTTAAAATTTTCGTTTCACACTTTATAAAAATGACTTCGCAGACATTTAAACATCATGATATATTTGCAATCATATGTTAGATGCTCAAGACTTTAGTGGATCGACTCTATTACATAAGTTAATTCCTATTTCTTATCCCACATTATGAGAAGAAAAAGGAATGACATCACAACGAGATCCTAATCTCAAAACAAAAAGAAAGGGGGATATGGCGAAATTGGTAGACGCTACGAACTTAATTGGATTGAGCCTTGGTATGGAAACTTACTAAGTGATCACTTTCAAATTCAGAGAGACCCTGGAATGAACAAAAATGGGCAATCCTAAGCCAAATCCTATAACTCTTTTGTGCTTTCATAAATTTTGTGTCCAATAAAAAACATTCGCATAAAATGATGTAGGAGGCTCGCAGGGGCTTCGGAGGCTATATCGATAGAGGAGTGATATTCGACAGTGGACAAAATTCGCTTTATCTAATGCTAGCTATCGAATAAATAATTACAATGCGCTTGAATTGTCATTAGGAGTCTTATATTAGAAAATAAAATATAAAAGCTTAACCAACTACTAGATTGTTACACTATGCACCTCCACCGTAGATTCGCAAAAAAAAAAAAAAAAAAAAAAAAAAAAAAAAGATTTTGTTATGAACTCTACTGTTGAACTGAGGGATTTTTTTTCTAAAAATATATAGCTTGCATGTTGTCCAGTATACAATATTTACAATAATATACCTGTGAAAAAAAAAATCCCAAGTTAACTTATAATTAACATTACGATGCATTGCAGCTCTAAAACATTTGAAATAAAATCAACTAATGATAATCTATAACTAGCTAAAACAACCAACCCCTCCACATGGATAGTCGATTTCACAAAGGATCAATTCAGCTTTCATAAAGAAGGAAGCACCAGGAAACTCGTCAATCAGCAGTTGTGTCTACTAAAACTTTTAATATCAGGTATTCATCCATCCTAAAATGAAAGCTGTAACAAGTATCGATAACCTAAAAATATAGGTGAACACAAAAAATTATGAAACAGTTTCGATCGTTGGGTGGATCCGCCAGCTGGAAAAAGCTTCAACTAGCATGTTGTTTTTCCTATCGCACCAAAAGATAATCTTGATGTCCTGTCTGTTCCAAAGCTAAACTTGAGATCTGAAGCATCCGCCTTGACAGATGAATTGCTCGTGGAGGGAAAAGAGAAGACTAGGCGTTCAGCTGATTTACCAGTGCCGAAGCTGTATACTGGAGAAGTGGATGCATCCACCGGCTGAGAGAGGCCGGCTGCAGAAGATGGCACGATGGACGGTGTTGGTGGTTCTGAGACTGCACCAGATGATGCAGGGACTGGAAAACTGAAGCCAAACCCATTGTCGGGGGAAGCTGCATTTCTAAGATTGGGCTTATTAACGAAAATGGACGGCAAATTAGGTTTTGCCCCAGAAGCCTGTCCAGGAGCATTTCTTGGTAGCTCAAAACGCCTGGAGTTGGATAATGTTTCAGCATTCTGTCCATTACTTTGATTATGGAAAGGCCACCGGGGGGTAGCACCTTTATCTTTCTGTCCATCATCAGTACCTATGGAGTCCTGCAGCATAGACATTCCATGTTAAGTGGTGATTCTATTATTAGCAAACGTAAATCAAACATCCTGGGATGGTCTTGTGCTCTTGCACCCTCCATTTTCTAATGCATAAATTTAATTGTTAACTGTAAACAAGTTCTGTTTTTAACAACTCAAGAATGTTAGGAAGGTGCAGATTAATGCAATTTGGAAAAGTACTGTCCAGTAACAAGTAAGTACCTTGCGCAAACTTGGAGTGTGAGAACCAGAAAAGAAACTTTTAACTTGGGAAACAGCACCCTTAGAAGTGAAGGCAGGCACAGTATCGGCTTTAGTTGTTGTAACAAACACATTAGCTATACTAGCAGCTTTAGCACTAGCATCCGTACCAGTGTCAGCTTCACGCATAGTTCGCTCCTGAGATATTTCCACCTGATTGACCATTCCTTTGTCTCCTTCCTTGGATGATTGGGAAGATGCCAGACCATTGTTCATACGCATGCCAAATTCTCCTAAATTTGATGATTTCATTTTACCTTTTGGAGCGGAATCAGAGATTTCTTTGCTAGGAAATTTCTTCCATTCGCTGACCAGCTTCAATTCAGCTGCCTTTTCTGCAGGAGTGGGCTTGTGTCTATCAAGTTGCTCTAATATTTTTCTAACAGCCTCATTTGACGAGCTTATGTGCGGCATAGCTTCTTCAGACCTGCCTACTCTATGATCCACTGACTGGTACTTCTCGACACCACTAGTTTGACCAACTTCCATATTCGTACCAACAGCAGGCAAGAACAATTTAGAAGCACCAACTTTTTCTAAAGGTGAAGAAGCATTGGTTGAATTCAGGAAAATGGATCTCCTAGGGCGCGACTCTGAGCCAAATTTATTCCGTATGCGCCGGATCGGTCCCACAGATCCATAGCTTGGAAGATGTAAATCAGTCCTAGTCTTCTCCTGAAATATTTTAGTGTAACAGCATTCAGAAAGATCCCATCTGCCCCTTGAAAGTGTTCTATTAGATTAGAATAAAGACTAATGATCACAGAATTCTTATAAACACTCAAAACCTATAAAAATATAGGGAACTTCTAATAGGGAAGTATCTTAGCACACAGGATTTGTAATTGAATTAACTTTAGACTGGTAAGACGAACATATACCTGGCTGTAGATTGATGATTGCGATTGTTGGAAGGGTGTCGCTGAGGGATCTAGCCACCTGCTGCCAGTCTGTGACTGAGTCTGCTGGCAAAATCAAAGTGCAACATGAATAACTATTCCCAGATTAACAAAAGTATGCATGAAGCACAAGTTAATTTTGTCACAATACAAACCCCATCTCTGGATTTCGGCAATAAAGTTCTGGAGTATGGAGTCCTCGGAAAATCAACATGCCCATATCCTCTCTGATTCAATGGAGTAAAATGAGCATGCTTATCTTGCACCATGGCAGCAGGCCGACAAATCAACGACTTAGGCGATGGTGGTGGATGAACTTTTTCTCCCTTGGATATAAAACCATAACGATCATTTCCCTTACTTAACCTACGACTTCCCATGTAAGCTTTTGCAATATCAATGGGAGATGCGCCAACTTCATCTCGTACCTGCAGTAGCGCAGTATTTTATCAGTACATAATAGAATCAATACTGAAACGCCGTAAGAAGGGTGCATCAACGAGGGTATTTCATAAAATGAGTACTTGCACTTGTTACTTCCAAGCTATCCCGAACTTTATTCACTGGTGCATTTTTCCTGTTAAAGCTTCATCCAAGACCATCTCTTGACTAATTAAAATGTTGTTACTTACTAATTAATCAATCAAGTGTGACTTGACACACTTGATTTCAGACTAGCTGGCTACAGCTGCATTAATCCTCTAATCCATGGCCCACCCTGTTCTAGTTGTGTCTGTCTCTGAGATGATGTCTAGCGCACTAAAATACTAATATTGTGGTCATTTCACAAAACAAATGTGCTCTATGACAAAAGGGCTAATAATAACAATTAACTCACGTTTGTTTGGGGAGGTGTTGAAGTTCCTGGCATAGCAAAGTCTGTTTCATCGTGCTTCCTGTCATTTGGTCTTCTAGGTGTCTCATGTGTTAAATGAAACCTTCCAATTTCTCCTTCAGCTGCTCTGCTAGCTTTATTTTCTTTTTCATCGACAACCCTTGAGTTTAATATCTCCGTCAAACGCATTATCTCATCCCTGCATATAGTGAAGACAGCTTTTGAATAAGCTGCTTTTGAATAAGCAGGTTTAACTGACAAATTTGAATGATGCACATGGTCAAACGTGTTTACTGAAGGAACATAAGACAGAAATCCAGTATCACACCTAGGCATGCATAGAATGATGGAGGTTGGAGTATCGCAAAAAAAAAAAGGAAATGGTTAACTCAAAAGCTCAGCTCCTATTCAATTATAGAGACCTGTATTCTCAAACCACTGGGGCTATGAAGAATATAGCTATTTTTAAGATGCATTAATTTTCATCTAAAACTAGAATTGGTTCCTACATCTTTAATGAGGTGTCACTGCAACAACATGATAGCTGGCTATAACCAGAACTACTAAAAGAACACAGATATGAAGAATGATATGATACCGCGAAAATGATTTCCCCTGCATAAGCTGCTCAATTCTGGAAATTTCAGTAATATCAGAGGAATTCTTTGGTTTCTCTTCTTCCAGCTTCTCTGGTTCGGAGATTCCATTTGATTTCTCCATACTTTGATCCTCTTCCGTTTCTTCAGTAGATTTGGAACTCTTTGGTTTCTCTTCTTCCAGCTTCTCTGCTTCGGAGATCCCATTTAATTTCCCCAAACTTGGATTATCTTCCTTTCCTTCAGTAGATCTATACTGCATAAACATAATATCCAAAACATCTGAAATTGTTCTCTTTACTAGGAAACCAATCATTAATTTTAAAAAAAAAAATCAGTTTTTTTTCTCCATTTTTAGCGCTTGGATTGGGTATGTAGGTGGGTGGGTGGCTTCCACAGCATCAATTCCCAATAAGGCCATGGTATTATGCTATACTTTGTCTGGTTTCTTTTTTATTTGTGGAACAACTTTTTAAGTATATGTAACACTCAACATAGGATAAATATCCAAGGATTAGCTATATCTTGGTAAAACAATAAAATGACAAAAAATTGCCCTTTCGCCACAAAATGTTATCACTAGCAAAGATCAAAGAACAGAGGAGGTGGATTTTTCAGATTCTTTGGTGATCATGTATGCAAAGGCAGAACCTGTACCAATCCAGATTGATAACAGCTCTCAAGAGGGAGATATAGAAGCTATTGCAAACGATTGGGTTCAAGCAAACTTGATTAGTTTGAGCCAACAGTTGGGACTTCATCTCAAGGGGTGCAAAAAGGAAGCTCTTGCTTTATTGTTGAAGCTAGATCAAAAGAGGGATAGGGAGAAGGGATTGGGGGAGGGGCAGAAATCTTGTAAGTGTGATAGTATTATTCCCAGGGACGTTAAGAATCTGATTTTTGATATGAAGTTCAAAGATAGTGAGCCTAGATCCAGTGGGAGAATTCTATCTCTCAAGTTCAATGAGAATTAAAATTCTTTCTTGGAAACTGAGGGGGTTAAATGGGGAGAGTAAGAGGGAGATTGCAGGAAAATTACGATGACAATGGGGAGTTGATATTCTTGTTCTTCTTGTTCTGGTAGAAACTAAGCTAGAAGGTCCTATAGATAGCATACTTCAAAGCATATGGAGCAATAGATGTGTATGTGTAAGTGTGTGGTGGTGGGGAGGGGGGAACAATTATGAAGAGGCCAGGGGAAGCAATGGGGGAATTCTAATACTGTGGGATAAGAGAATCTGGAACGGGGAGTTAGTTCTGGATGGGAGTCAATGCATAACTGGGAAATTCTCCGGAGTGAATGATTTTCAGTTTGTTTATCACTGCAGTTTATGATGATTGTAATAGAGTGGGAGAGCCATGGATTGTATGTGGAGAGTTTAATGTCACAAGCTATCCCAAAGAGAACAAATATCAGAGACTGACCGGTGCCATGATAGAGTTTTCAACCTGCATTGAAGAACTAGAGATGGTGGACCCTCCTTTATTTGGAGGATCCTTTATTTGGAGAAGAGAAGATCATCACTATGCCTCGAGAATTGATAGATTTCTCCATTGTGCAGAAAAGGGGGAAATTTCACACAGATAAGTCAAAGTCAAAGTTGTCTTCCTAATTGCCTTCGACCACAATCCTATAATCTTGGCCTATGGAGATGAAGGATGGCAGAAGTCCTTCAAATTTGAAATCTAGTGGCTTGAAGTGGAGGGCTTTAAAGAGAAAATCCAAGAATGGTGGGAGTCTTTGCAAGTGAGTGGCAGACCAGGTTACATCCTTGCTGAAAAAATTAGGATGTTGAAAGTGAAGCTTAAAGAGTGGAGGAAAAACAATAGAGGGAACTGGAGACAAAGGAAAACATTTTGAATCAAATCTCTAACTGGGAAAAAATTCAGGAACAAAGGTCCCTAATTGATGATGAATTTCTACAAAAGACACACTTGGGAATGGCATTTGAAGAAGTTGCAAAGAGAGAAGAGATAGCATGGAAACAGAGATCCGGAATCCAAATCCAGTTGCTAAAACAAGGGGACAAAAACACCACGTTTTTCCACAAAATTGCAACTTCCCATAAAAGGTTCAATTCTATGAACAACTGGAGATAGAAGGGGCAATCACTAAAGACCAAAAAAGAAACAAAGAGTCGGTGTAGGAATTCTATAAGAGCCTTTACAAGGAGACAGAACAATGGAGACAAATCAGCAAACATTAAATGGCCTTTGTGAAGGGGAGACAAATCATGGATACAATACTTATAGTTAGTGAGTGTATTTTGATACAAAAATAAAGAATGGAGCTCCTGGACTAATGTGCAAGTTGGATATTCAAAAAGCTTATCATCATGTAAATTGGTCATTCCTCCTTAACACTCTTAGACAAATGGGATCTTAGACAAATGGGATTTGGATGCAGGTGGTTGATGTGGATTGAGGCTTGCATTAAAAATGTCAGGTTTTTTGTCCTAGTCAATGGAGAAGCTGTGGACTTTGTTGAGGCAGAAGGGGGATTGAGACAGGGTGATCCTCTTTCCCCTTTCTTGTTTATTTAAGCAATGAAAGATTTCGACTATATGATGAAGATTGCAGCACAAAATAAATGGATCAAAGGCTTTCAAGTGGGAGGGAGGGGGCAAGAAGTAAAAGAAGTATGTCATAAGCTTTATGCGGATGATACTATCATCTTTTGTAAGCCTGTAGCAGAACAAATCAGTTATATCGGGGTAATTTTGGTTTGTTTTGAGGCAGTTTTTGGATTGAGAGCTTTGGTTCCCCAAATTCGGCAATTGGCAAGCATACTGGGATGCAGTATTGAGTTATTGCCCACCACTTATATGGGCATGCCCTTAGGCAGCAACCAAGGCTCTGGATATTTGGAATAATATCTTGATGAAGACTGAAAAGAAACTATCAAGATGGAAAGCTCAGTATTTTTCCTCTCTAGGAGGAAGATTGATTATCATCAACTCTGTTCTTAACTCATTACCAACCTATGTGATGTCTTTATTTCCAATCCCAATCAAAGTAGTTAAAAAACCAGACAAGTTCATGGGAGAGTTTTTATGGACAAGGAAATAAGGAAGGAAAAAGTTATAGTCTAGTTGACTGAAAAACTGTACTTCTTAGCAAAGAAAGAGGGGGGTTAGCTATTAGAAATTTGAGAATTCAAAATGGAAGTCTATTAATCAAGTGGCTTTGGAGATACACCGAGGGAGAAGCTCTTTGGAGAGGTGATTATAGCTAAATATGGAGAAATAAGTCCTTGGTATACAGAGAGCACTAATGAACCATATGGTGTGGGACAATGAAGAACAATTAGAAATTTGTGGCCTAAGATGAAAGAAAACTTGTTCAGGGAAATGGAAACAAACCAAATTTTGGAATGATGTCTGGATAGACCAGTCCCCTCTTAGGGAACTCTATCCAAACTTGTTCCAAATTTGTGATGATCCTGATGCTAATGTAGGTGATTGTTGGTCAGGATAGGGCTGGGACATCTCTTTTAGAAGATTCCTTAATGATTGGGAGATAGAGAGGGTGGCAGAGCTACCAGGGAAACTAAGGAGTACTAACATAAATACCTTTACCAGAGAAAAATTCAATGGAAGCACAGCAAAGATGATCTATTTTCGGTCGACGGTGCATACAAGAGAGGGTTGCGGGTTATGGATGGATGCCCTAAATATTACTGGTACTATTTCTGGAAGGGGTTATACCTACAAAAATGAAATGCTTCACTTGGCTAGTAATAAAGAGGGCTTGCTTAACACAGGAAGTACTTCAGAAAAAGGTAAACAATTGGTTCCCAGGTGGTTTTTGAGCAATCTGACGAGAAACAAACAACTATCTATTTTTGCACTGTAAGTTCACTGCTCAACTCTGGAATTTAATTCTCAACATCACAAGTTTGAATTGGACAATGCCAAAGCATAATGCAGAAGTATTGAAGTATTGAGTGCTGGATCAGGAGAGGAGGTAGCAAGAGTCATGTATATAGTGGTCAGTTTGGATGGAAAGAAATGAGAGATGTCTTGTAGATAGATCCAATTCCATTCATAAGGTCAAATGGAATTGTTTATTATCTTTACTTTTTTGGTGTAAACAACTTTGTATAGAAGACGTAGATCAGATTGTAGACTTAATAGGAAATTTGAACCAGATACTTTTTAGAGGTGACCAGCATAGGGTATGCTGAGGAATACAACTTCACCAGTTTCAAAAATAAAAAAAAAGGTCAAGGTTAAAATTGGGAACAAAAGCTTATTTGAGTTTAATTAGTTCACAACCAAACATATATTTTAGATTACACATCTTACATCTTGTTTTTAAATGCAATGAAACAAACAAATCATAATTACTAAATAATTCAAGGATTATTTATATCAGTATTATAATCCCAACATAATTTTGTCCACAGATAGAAAGACCCTTACTGATCCCTGAGATATTCTTCGTTTTCTCTTTTCTCGCTCATACTTAAACTGGATTGATCACCAACCTAATATCTTACCCACCCTTTTCATTCTTTGCATCATCATTTCATTTGATATCCCCATTACAGAATGACATCTTATATTGGTCCAGATTCCAGAGTGGCTGTTTGGTGACTATAGCAACAAACATATTCCTCCATTTCAAATTAAATTTATTAGTACAATTCTAATATATAAAACAATATAAGCATAATATTTGACAGAGACACCCAAAAGTGGTGAAAGAGAATAAAATAATTATACTCTAATGTTCTTTGGGTCTCTACCCCACAAAGGTGGGAGTAAGGTCAGTGTACATCCTACCCTTCCAGGCCCCACTTGTGGGACTACATTGGATTTTTGTTAATTATTTGGGTCTTTGAATGTATCTTCTCATCAAAGTACTTTTTTTCTCAACTAAGGACTTCAACAACAATAACAACAACAACAAACCCAGTGTATTCCCACTTAGTGGGGTCTGGGGGGATAAGATGTACGCAGTCCATACCTCTACCTCTGATGAAGTAGAAAGGCTGTTTCCGAAAGACCCCCAGCTCAAGGCACAAGATATCACACAAACACATAGTAAAGCACAGAAGCAGATGACATAACATAAATACGGCACCCATAAGGAATATAAAACAGAGGAAAGCAGAGGAAAGCACACAGCTTCGTAATAAGCATGGAACACTGAATACGTAATCATAACAGGAATAAAAAATAAAAAAACCCCACCAAGTAATTCCCTGCACTAGCGACCCAATCTGGCCCTACTCTTCTGCCGTAATTCGCGTCTTCCAAACCTTCCTATCTAGGGTCATGTCCTCGGTGAGCTGTAACTGTTCCATGTCCCGCCTAATCACCTCCCCCCAGTACTTCTTCGGCCTACCCCTACCCCGCCTAAAACCATCCAACGCTAGCCTCTAACACCTACGGACCGGGGCATCCATGCCCCTCCTCTTCACGTGACCGAACCATCTCAATCGTGCTTCCCGCATCTTACACTCCACTGAAGTCACACCAACCTTCTCCCGGATAGTCTCATTCCGAACTCTATCCCCTCGAGTCAGTCCACACATCCAGCGCAACATCCGCATTTCTGCCACCTTCATTTTTTGGATGTGGGAGTTCTTAACTGGCCAACACTCCGCTCCATACAGCAGGGCCGGACGGACTACCACCCTATAGAATTTGCCTTTAAGCCTGGGCGACACCTTCTTATCACACAGCACCCCCGACGCGAGTTTCCACTTCATCCATCCCGCCCCAATACGGTGCGAGACATCCTCGTCAATCTCACCGTTACTCTGGATCACGGACCCGAGATACTTGAACTTATCCCTCTTACATACCTCCTGTGCTTCCAGCTTCACTACTACCTCGTCCTCCCGCCTCACGTCATTAAACTTACATTCCACATACTCTGTCTTGCTTCTGCTCACCCTGAACCCTTTAGACTCAAGAGTTTGCCTCCACATCTCTAATTTGTCATTTACACCCCCTCGAGTCTCATCTATCAGAACTACATCGTCTGCAAAGAGCATACACCACGGCACCTCCCCTTGAATACGCCGCGTCAACACATCCATTACTAACGCAAACAAAAAGGGACTAAGAGTAGATCCCTGATGCAATCCTGTCCGGACAGTGAAATGCTCTGAGTCTCCTCCTGCCGTCCTCACCTGGGTTTTCGCTCCCTCATACATATCCTTAATTACTCTGATATATGCCTGCGGTACTCCCCTCACCTGCAAGCATCTCCAAAGCACCTCCCTGGGGACTTTGTCGTAAGCCTTCTCCAGGTCGATAAACACCATGTGCAGATCCTTCTTCCTTTCCCTATACTGCTCCACCAACCTCCGTACCAGGTGGATTGCCTCCGTCGTCGAGCGGTCGGGCATAAATCCGAACTGGTTTTCTGAGATAGACACTATCCGTCTCAGCCTCACCTCGACCACTCTCTCCCAGATCTTCATAGAGTGACTCAATAACTTAATCCCCCTATAGTTATTGCAACTCTGAATGTCCCCCTTATTCTTATAGAGAGGGATCATGGTACTCCACCTCCACGCCTCGGGCATCTTTGCCGTCCTGGAAATTTCATTAAACAATCCAGTCAACCACCTTACACCAGCCTTTCCAACGAACTTCCAAAACTCCACCGGTATCTCATCCGGCCCCGTCGCCCTACCCCTACGCATCCTGCGGACTGCCTGTCTAACCTCTTCTACCTTAAAACGTCTACAATAGCTAAAATCCCGACACTCCTCTGAGTGCTCCAGTTCCCCTAACACAATAGCTCTGTCCCCCTCGTCATTCAAGAGCCTATGAAAGTACGACTGCCATCTCTTCTTTATGTGGCCGTCCTCCACCAACACTCTACCGTCCTCCCCCTTAATGCACCTCACCTGATCGAGGTCACGACCCTTCCTCTCCCTAGCCTTAGCGAGTCTAAACAACTTTTTCTCCCCTCCTTTCCCCTGTAACCCTGCATACAAGCTCTCAAAAGCGGCCGTCTTAGCTGCCGTGACCGCTGACTTCGCCTCCTTCCTCGCTAGCTTGTACTCTTTCCTGTTTACCCGCTTCTCTTCTTCGTCCTTACTTTCCACCAACTTAGCATACGCCTCTTTCTTGGTCTCCACTTTCTTCTCCACCTCTTCATTCCACCACCAATCCCCCCGATGGTGTCCGGCCCGGCCCCTAGAAACACCCAACACCTCCCTCGCATTCTCCCTGATGCACCTTGCCGCCCTGTCCCACATACTATCCACGTCCCCCCTACACTCCCACACCCCCTTTCCCGCCAACCTCTCCCCTATCTACCACGCATTCACTGGCGTCAAGCCGCCCCACTTAATTCTCGGCCTACACTCCTTACTCCTCTTCTTTCTATCCTTCTTTATACCCAAATCCATAATCAAAAGCCTATGTTGGGTCGAGAGATTCTCACTCGGGATGACTTTACAGTCTTTACACAACGCCCTATCCCCTTTCCTAAGCAACAAAAAGTCAATCTGGGTCCTGGCTATCGCGCTCCGAAAAGTGATCAGGTGCTCGTCCTTCTTCGGGAAGCCCGAGTTCACCACCACCAGCCCAAAGGCCCTCGCAAACTCCAATAGAGTCGCCCCCTCTTCATTTCTCTCTCCAAAACCAAAACCACCATGCACATCCCCAAAGCCTCCCGGTAGCGCCCCGATGTGCCCGTTGAAATCCCCTGCTACAACAATCTTCTCCGATCTGGGCACGCCTCTCACCACCTCCTCCAAAGCCTCCCAGAACCGCATCTTCTCCTCCCCCTCCGCTCCCAATTGCGGGGCATAAACACTACACACATTCAGGGTAAACCCCCGAATGACCAACTTAATAGTCATCAACCTATCGTTGATCCTCTTCACCTCCACTACCTGACCTCTAAGCTCTTCATCTACTAAGATGCCAACTCCATTCCTACGTCTCTCGCTCCCAGAGTACCACAGCTTGTAACCATCCACATCCCTAGCCTTAGACCCTACCCACTTGGTCTCTTGGACACACGCAAGGTTGATCCTCCTCTTCCTAAGAATCTTCACAAGCTCTACGGACTTACCCTGAAGGGTCCCTATATTCCAAGACCCAACCCTCAGCCTACCGTCGCTATCCACCCGCCCCCCACTACCCCCCCGGCCGAACCTTGGCCTCCCGCCCACTCCCGCCCTCTCCCCATCCTCCGCCCCCACCACGGCCCCACGCCCCAACCCCCTCGGACATGACCCTATCCACCCATTACCACCCACAGCCACAACTACCCGAAAGTATCGGAAAATATAAAGATATACTCGGTGACAGTATCAAAGCAGCAGCAAGGAAATACAACGCTCACACACCTTCAAAGTAATATTCCCGAAACAAAACTAGGAAACGACCACAGCAACCGCAACAACAGACAACAGACAAGGTACAGGGGCTACTACGAGCAAAATACTAAGGATGGAAATTGAAATAATGAAATAAAATGCAATACGAAATAACGAAATAACAAAGGTTAGAAGTCACCGGATTTCGCTTGGAGCTGCGGCTGCTGGAGATGGCGTAGCGGTTGCAGACGGAGTTTCGGCCTGTTGGAGACCGAGTTGGCGGCTGGAGACCGGGCGGCGGCAGGTTGGAGGCCGAGGTGGGGGGGGGGGGGGG
>NC_061117.1:26112180-26136280 GCF_002878395.1 Capsicum annuum | reverse complement strand
GGTGGGGGGGGTATGAACCGACGGGGGGTCGGGTCAGCGCCGGGGGACGGCGACCGGCGGTCGGGTCGGGTCAGCGCCGGGGGGTCGGAGCCGGCGGTCGGGTCGGGTCGGCGCCGAAGGTCAGCGACGGCGCCGGGGACCGGGGGCCGGTGCGCTAGCGATGGAGAGAGGGTAGGGAGAGAGAGAGGGGGCCGGCGACCGGAGGTCGTAGCCGGCGGTCGGTCAGCGTCGGGGACCGAAGGTCGGAGCCGGCGGCCGGATCGGGTCGGCGCCGAAGGTCAGCGACGGCGCCGGGGACCGGGGCCGGTGTGCTAGAGATGGAGAGAGGGTAAGGAGAGAGGGACTTCATATTTCAAAAACATTGCATCTATTTAAACACATTGACAAAAGCTTACATACTAAGCTATTCAAGATAAAAAAAAACCAGCCTATCCAAGCTTTCTTTTTTTAGAAGAAGCTGACCTATCCACAATTTTCTTCATTTAAGCTATGTGTGAAGCAAAAAAGGGAACAGGCAGAGAGTAACAACAACAACAACAACAACAACAAACCCAGTGTATTCCCACCTAGTGGGGTCTGGGGGGTAAGATGTACGCAGTCCATACCTCTACCTCTGATGAAGTAGAAAGGCTGTTTCCGATAGACCCCCGGCTCAAGGCACGAGATACCACACAAACACATAGTAAAGCACAGAAGCAAATTACATAACATAAATACGGCACCCATAAGTAATATAAAACAGAGGAAAGCACACAGATTCGTAATAAAACATGGAACACGGAACACGGACAGGCAGAGAGTAACAAGCATGGAAAATAATGGGATTTATATTACACATGGTCTACTTCTGACTTTCAGAAAGGGACACTACTTTTGCAGCTACATGTTTTATCATATCCATTATGCATAGGCAAACAAAAATATTAACATTTAGAGGATTAAATTAGGTTAGGCGGAAACCTACTGTAGGTCCTTTGAAGGATTTATAACAAATGCATATAAAAGGCTTTGAACATCATATGCCGGGGCAGCCAGACAAACACTTCATGGTTAAGTTAATAAAAGGCTTTCATCCCACGGTTCTTTCCACAATTAATCTTTGCCTGGATGTACTAGTAAATCAGGATGATATTTATCAGCAAATTAGGGGAAAAGTTTTTTCTCAAAGCAACATCAAAAGAATTTTAGAATTCATAATTACCTTTGTATAAGATTATGAAAAAATTCCCTTCCCAGGACATTATGAAGTATTTGACATACTTCCAGTAGTGATAACAACCAACTAAAAGTTCTTTTTCTATTATGAATGCAATTTCATGCAAAGATATTTGAGGTTTTTTTCTTTAGCATTACAAATTAGTAAGAGGCTAAGAGAAATGTATTTATTTGTCCGAAAGAAGTGCATATTTCTTTTTTGAGAGATAATTTTTATTGGATTATGGATCTGCCGCTCTACCCTTCTTCACTCAAATACCAGACTTCTTATGTCTACCCAACCCACACATCTATGTGTTGTGTTCTTAACACTAGGCCAAATCTTGGGGGTAAAAAATAAGTGCATATTTCAATGGGATTTTGATGTGCTCAATGTGAAATATCCTTTACATTTATCTGTACAGGAAGAAGATGAAATTTAGATATCAAACTATCAACTCGTTTTGTCTAGCACCAGTAATATAACTCTAACCCCAATTTCTGAGGCACTTTTCATTGAGATATCGAAGTTTAACAAATTCAATGGACAAGAAAGTATAAAGCATATAGAAAATTGAGATTACAAATCACAACCATGATATGATCACAACCAGATAAATTTTAATTAATTTGATATTTTCTTTCAAATCATAATCATGATATGATACTGGTTCATTGTCAATTCTCAGGTAAAATTCTAACAACTAGTCTGATATTTTCTTAGTGTAGCAACGATAATATACAAGTCAATTGGCTTCTTAAACACCGACGGATAACACCGATCAACTTTGTAGTTCTCATTACCTAAAGATCACATTTACTCTACTCTTAGTGCTTGTATGGGATTACTTATTTCCCAAAGAAAAGCACTTATTTTGAGAAAAAACACTTTTTTTTGGAAAGAAGGGTATTTGGTAAGCTTGCAAAAGTGCTTTTAGAAAGAAGCAGAAGCAGTTTTTCTACTTCTGGAAAAAAACAAAGAATTTCTGCTTTTCAAAACAAGCAGAAGCAGAAAATTACTTTTTTCATGACTAAAACATCCCTATCACACTCTCTCTCTCACACACTAATATATATATACAACAACAACAACAATAAACCCAGTGTAATCCCACAAAGTGAGGTCTGGGGAGAGTAAGATGTACGCAGTCTATACTGCTACCTCCAAAGAAGTAGAGAAGTTGTTTCCGATAGATCCTCGGCTACTAATATAAAAAAAATGGGCAGCCTGATGCACTAAAGCTACTACTATGTGCGGTGTCCAGGGAAGGGCCCCACCACAAGAGTGTATCGTACGCAGCCTTACCTTGCATTTCTGTCAGAGACTGCTATTTTCAAGGATTGAAACCGTGACCTCCTGATTTGATTTTAATATTTTATACTTCATATTTACATCATAATTCTTTATTTTATTTATGATTTATATATTATTATTTTATTTTCACTCATTTTCTTTAAATAAATTTTAAAAAATCATTGATGATTATCCGAAGAATATATAAATTTTTATTTTTTATTATTAATGATAACAAATGACAAATGAATCACGTTACAAGAATAAATGATATTTTGACAACACTTGTAATTTTTTTCTCGAATATTTAATTTTAAATAAACAATTCATTAAAAATGACATATTTGTTACCATGTAGTTTACATATATGAAGAAGGAGATGAGCCTTTTGGTATACCTTCAGAAATACAAGACAGATCTTCTACTAGTATGGAGATATTGCATAATAAAATTAGGGATGAAACCATTGAGAATTTTGTGATGTATGAAAGACTAATTATTTTTGTCGTTAATTTTTTCATAAATAACGATTTAATTTATGAAATAATTTTTATATTTATTTTTGTTTGATATTTTCAAGTGATATTTAAATTATTTAAGTAATATATCATTATTAATATTTTTAATGTATTTATGTATATAAATATTGATTGAAAATTTTAGAGTATGTGCTTTTTAATTAAATAAAAATAAAATTTTAATTAAAAATATTATAATAGATATTTAAAATAAATTCTCTATAAATTGATTTTAGTAGTAAAAGTTTATTGATACATGTCCTTTTTGGTCATTTGTCTCAAAAAAACGCTTCTTGAAAAAGATTATCCAAACACAATTTGTTTACCAAAAACAAATTGCTTTTTTCAAAAGCACTTTTCTAAAAAGCTATTTTATAAAAATGCTTCTTAAATAAGCAGTTTTGTAACAGCAATCTCAAACGGGCTCAATCACGTTCACTTGGGGGTCTTAATATTTCAGGAGCATCTGATCATCAGGATGGATAATCGCCAACTCTTCTCCCAAAAACTAAGGCATCAGGCTGATGGAATATACCCCTTATTTTGTAAGGAATTCAGAGTTTAACAATCACTTCAGTAAAGACCTATTAGCAATGCAACCTTGTCTTCAAATTTTCAAAGTTCACCTTTGCAACAAATTCTATTTTCACCATTTTATTGCCATTCAAACTAAGTGCTGGCTCTATTTATTATATTTTGTGCTCTTTTTTCTCATGTAGTAAGACAATAAACATAATCAAAGCAGCATCTGCATCCACGCTGCTTACCAAAAGGAGAGATAATAGGAGAAAGTTACCAAACTAAAGCAAGAAAAAAGTTGGCAAAGCTTACACTTGAAGTACATTTGTTGTCATTCTCTGCATCTTGTATTGCTGGATCTTCTGTATATGTCCCAAATAAAAACTTTTGAGATTGACAATCAAACAAAGGAAAATACAATATAAAAAGTTTAATGATATCTTTTCCTAATTACTTGCAACATTTGATGTATCAAGCATATTTATCAAAATGCATCCAATCAACTATAGATTGTTATTAGCTAAAAGCTCCTCTATCAAGTATCAATATTAAAAGAAGTTATTTTATCGGTCATACAGTACACAATCAAACATGGTATCTACTAGGGGTACTCCCCACAAGTTGTATTAGTAATTTCCCTTTTTTAGGGAAAGCAAATTTGTAATACTAACATCTAGCAAGAAGGTGCTTTCAGCATAAGAAAAGAAGAATACACCTTCATCCTATCCCAAAATTCAAATAATTAATACATTTACACTGTACAAAAGAAAGGAGTTTGCTTTCTCTTAAAAGCATTCAGCCAAATAATATGGATAGAGGAATGCTTCTCCCTGACTGGCTCTATTCCTTTACACCCATATACTGCAAAGTTGAAAGTACTTCTGTGGGTCTGTGGGGTTGTTAGACATCACCCTACTATATCCTAACAAATTCAGGAACATGCACCCCAATCTGACAGGTGCCACAACTCCTTGCAATGAAGAGGAAAAGATGTCCCTGGGTCGGTTCACATAGAAAAATACGCTATACATAAATTTTCTCTATTATTTTGCAGGTCTTTCGGTGTCAAAGATGGCTCATGAACTTTTCGCAAGCCAAAACATATTACTTTTTAGGATCTTTAGCCTTCCATATCATCTGCCAGTGCCAACACCCCTGATTGCCTTTGTGCAATTCCTTGTCAACTGATGTTAGCATAAATCCACTTCAATTATGCCATCCTCACAATACACTATAAGATGTCTGTTTTTTGTTCAACTAATGGAATCGTTTCCAAGCAGTCAAACAGCGACAGGGTTATAATTCATATCGCCAGCCTTTTATATCCCTCTTCAACTTCGCATGCCATACCCCTATAACATTCTGTAACTTGCAATACTTGGAAGCTGCCAGGCTGTATGTCTTGATAGGTCTCCTTAACGGGTACATCAAACATTCAAATATTGGCAAATTTTCACTCAACTGCCTTCTCCAACTATTATTCTCGTCGAAGGTTGGAATTCCTCCAAAACCATCTTGGTTTGCTTCCACATACTTGTCATTTTAGGCCTTGACTGGTCTCGAGCACCAATGGTTTCCATCCATAGCTCCCTCTTATGACCTTCCATATATCCTTCTTGTCATCACTAACTCTCCATAGCACCAATGATTTTGCATCCATAACCCCTTTATGGTCTTTTGTAGATCTTCCGTGCATCAATAAGTCTTAGTAGCCATTTATATTGGATCTTTTCTGACTTATAGAGGAAAAAATAAAAGAAAAAGAAAAACGAACCTTCCATCTTACTTAGAACTAACGTTCCACAAACCACCTCTATTAAAATTTAAGATATATGCTGTCCAGTTGCAAAGATATAAAGAATGTTGGTGTAACATCTAGCAAATTTTCTATAACTTTCAGAGGTGTGGCAGTCACCAAAGACAAGGTATGTTGGGTTTCAGAACTCATGCCCTTCCAGGCATGTTATCCCATATTGAAATTGATTTATTCTTAATATTCCCGCAAAAGATAGATGAAAAATCCAAAATCATCCCTTATCTTTTGCTTTACACTCAAAAGTCATCCCTCTTCTTTCACATGAAGCACAATAGTCCTCCATGTCGTGTTGGTGCACTTTTAATCTCCTCTGCTTTTTTGAGATAAGGTAATTATTTCATCAATCAAAAAAACCCATCATACAGTGGATGAACGGGAGGGATTTACATTCCAAAAGGACGCTGAGATGCGCCCCCCACCGACCCACCCACCCAAAAAAAAAAAAAAAGAGAACACTATGAAATCTACTAGATCTTCTATATCCCCCATTAGTTCCTATTTACACCATAACTGAAAGAGGCTAAGGCAGTTCATCTTGATCTTTTTATGTGATTTTCTTTTATCTTCAAAATGCCTTGAGTTACTTTCCCTCCACATTGTCCACCATATAAATGCTGGGATATACGCCACCAGTCCTCTCTTCGGCCCCTCCTTTTGCCCACACCTTACCAATAGCTTTTGTTTTGATAACCTTAAAAGACTCCTAAATCAACGATAACTCTAAACACTCCATTTTATCCACGATTTCAAATATTAAGGACAAAAACGTAATTTTCCACAAACCATAAAACAATAACCACCCCAAAAGAACCTTTCCAATTGCTCCTGATCTCAAAATTTGTTTTAGGTATAGTCCAAACTCAATCCAAGGATACAAAGAACATGTAACCACAAATTTGCAGATGTCTTGCCATGTAAAAATAAATGCTCATTAATCTCCGCATCTAGACCACGCGACAAACATCTGGAGCAAATCTGTAAACCTCTTCTTTGATGGGCTTCTAGAGTTAAACATGCTCTTCTAATAACCAACCATGGGAAGCAAGAAATTTTGAGTGGGAGTTTGATCTTCCATATAGGTTTCCAAGGCCACAGAGTTATTGTAAGCTCAGGAGTGTAAGATTTCTAGCAAGTTAGAGACTTTGTCAATCTCCTGAGTGTTTAATGCCCTACTGAAGATCAAATTCCAGCCTTGATCGCTCCACATTTACGAAACTAAAGCATCTGTGTGGAGGCTTAAGATCATAAGATGTATAGGTCTGGAAATTGATCTTTAAGGATAATTTCCTTCCTATCGATGTCTCTTATTTAATGCCGCATATGTGCATGTGGGACTCAAGTGAGAGCCATTCCCTCCTCCCAAAATTCCAGTACTACTGTGATTGTTATGTCTGAATAAGTAGCTTGTAATTTCTGTATTAGCATTATAAGTAAAAGCAGCAGGGCGCCTTAACAAGTAACAAACACATGAGATAATCAGAGATACTTCTATTGAAACAGATGGCCAAGAAAGGGGAACAAACTTTACTGTGCATCCTGTTGATTGCGAGAACTCAAACTAGATACAACTCCCTGTACATTGCCATTTTTACTACAAATTCTTCAAGAAAACATTTTTCTAAAACGGAATTACTATAAAGTAAAATCTAGACACCGTCATCGTTTTTTTCTGTATTTTTCAGAAAACAAAATAATTCTACCGAGAGAATGTGAAAGTTTTAAGTCAACAAAAGAAAGAAATAAGGTTAATCTGGCATTACAAAGGTACTCTGATAGGACTGCTATCCATGACAACAAAACATAGCTGGATAATGGACTTCCATTATGATACATCAGGAGCTTCTCGAAATTGTAATGAACGGAGATGAAATTCGGACCAAGTTCAATGGAGTAAGGTCGCAAGAATATGCTGGATTCTCACAATTCCGTAACAATGGTAAAGACACAGTTCTGGACATATGAGAATGTTAAACAACATCGAGGAAGGGACAAAAGTGCACTAACATTTCGAAATCAAGGACTATAAGTGCTGCATGACATTTGAGTCCCAAACAAAATATCAAGGACTATTTGAGTCCCAAACATATTGGAGCAGGTTGGATGAAGTCGAGGCTCGTCTCGGGAGTGTTGTGTGATAAGAAGGTGCCCCTTAAGCTTAAAGGCAAATTCTATAGAGTGGCAGTCCGTCTGGCCATGCTGTATGGAGCGGAGTGTTGGCCAGTCAAGCACTCCCACATCCAAAAATTGAAGGTGGCGGAAATAAGAATGTTGCATTGGATGTGTGGGCTTACTAGAGGGGACAGAGTTAGGAATGAGATTATTCGGGAGAAGGTGGGAGTGGCTTCGGTGGAGGACAAGATGTGGGAAGGAAGGCTGAGATGGTTTGGGCATGTGATGAGGACGGGTGCGGATGCCCCAGTTCGTAGGTGTGAGAGGCTAGCTTTGGATGGCTTCAGGAGGGATAAAGGTAGGATGAAGAAATACTAGAGGGAGGTGATTAGACATGACATGGAGCAGCTTCAGCTTACTGAGGACATGACCCTAGATAGGAACGCGTGGAGGGCGCGGATAAGGGTAGAAGGCTAGTGTGAGTGTGTGGTTTGTAGCAAGCAGTCAGGAGAGATCTTGTGTAGCCGGGTTAGTAATCCTAGGGTTGTGTTCATAGGTGTCTTTGGTATGAGAGTGTATGTTACTACTAGGTGAGTGTCCTACTTCTTATGTCTTAGTTCCTATTTTCTTATTTCGTGTTGCCATTATTTATCGTATTTCGTATTACTCTGATTTCTATTTTATTATTTCTTATTCCTTATTTCTATTATGTCATCTATCCCCATATTTACTATTCTTTATCTTGAGCCGGGGTCTATTGGAAACAGCCTCTCTACTTCTTCAGAGGTAGCGGTATGGACTGCGTACATCTTACCCTCCCCATCTTACCCTCCCCAGACCCCACTTTGTGGGAATACACTGGGTTTGTTGTTGTTGCATTTGAGATGAACGAAGACAGGATTCTAGTGTTTGACCAACAAAGGTACTACGTACTTTTTAAGTATACTTTTCCCAGAACTTTTCAAAAAAGTGTTTTCAAGAAAAACTACTTCTTTAACTTCACTAAACAGTTTTTTCTATTCCTAGAAGCACTAACATCCTCCCAAAACTTGATTGAACACCACAGTTTTTTTAAAATAAAAAACAATTTTTGCCTCCAAAGCTTGTCCAAACAGGCTATTAACAATCACACATTCAAATAAACCCTAATATTTCACATAAATAAAAATACATATCTCAAATTCACTGTCAATTTGTTCAAGTGGAGGAAGCAATCCAGAAATCGCATTCTGAGATAAACGACGGTAGGATTCTATTGGCTCTGCCGAAGATAATACGGTAAGTTTTTCACGGTGCTTCTTAGTCATTTTTCTCAGAATTTTTTTAATCAAAAAAGTGTCTTTTGGAGAAAAGCTACTTCTTTTAGCTTCTAAAAAACAAAAGCAGCACTTATTTCCGACCAAAAGCTTCGTCAAACACGACAATTTCAAAAATAAGAACTTTTTGCCTCGCAAAAGCAGGGCGACTAATCAGCAATAGCAAATAACATACACACATTCATAAAAACCCTAATATTCAGATGAAAGTATTAATCTCAAACCTAAATCACCGTCAATCAGTTCAAGCGGAGGAGGATTGCAAGCAATCGTATTCGTGATAAACGACGGTAGAATCCTATTGGCGCTGCCGGATATTATACGGTAAGCCGGATCAACAAGTTTCGATATCCAGCTACTCCGACTTTGCTGGTTCAACGGTGGACGATCGTACGGTGTCGCCGAAGGTTTCCTCGCCGGCGGTTTTTTGAACTTACCGCCAGCGCCTCTGTTGCCGTAATGTGTCGGCGTTGGATTGAACTCCATCACGTCTCTCTCCTCTCTCGCGCGCCTCTAGAATGGAAACAGTGGAACTGTGGGAGCAAGCAATAAACACTTGTTTTTTAGTTTTGAGTAAAATTACGTTGGTGGTCCTTATTATTGAAATTGTCAATAAATTGGTGTTTAGAGACTTGGGAGTCTTTCTACTCCAAAAGTGGGATTAAGGTCACATGACAGAGTACATTACTTCCTTGTTTTTTACTTTGTCATTTTCACCTCATACACTCATTAATAAAATATTTATTAATATAATAATTATGTTATTATAATATTCTCATTAATTACTTCCTCAATTAAAGATAAACTCATTAATAAAATATTTATTAATATAATAATTATGTTATTATACTATTCTTATTGACTACTTCCTCAATTAAAGATAAGACAAATGTATGTCCTTCAATCTTATAGTTTTAAGCATGTTACGTGAAAAGTTAAAAGTAAAAAGTTACTAAAAGAAGAAAGAAATCTTTCTTTTTTAAATGGACTAAAAAGAAAAGTAAGTCATTCTTTTTTAAACGGAGGAAATAATATTTAGATTAATCTATCTATAATTTATATTTATAATCTATATGTATAATCTATATTTATATCTATAATATATTAAAAGTGTAAAGGCCTTAAAAATATTATTTGTACTTTTGCCTTCATTAAATAAACTGCTTTAGACACAATCGTCTTTTTACTATATTTTTCTAATTTTTAATAGCTGAAAATTGTGAAGAAGCAGGGTCTGGATTTGTTGGCAAAACAATCAAACCTCTTATCGTGGAGAGTTTCTTTTTTCTCTAAATTATTTTCCTCAATCTTGATAAATTATTATTATTAATCTTACAATCGAATTTGGGTAGACTTGTACTTTATCTTTTAGCATGTGATCGTGACTACTATTTAGATAATTACTATACGTTTAGTGGGACACTTGTGTTTATAAAACTCTGTAGCATTACCAGTATGCCTTCATCTTGGGAGTCACAATCTTGGTGCGGGAACACTCTCTTCTCCTTGCATGGTTGGCAGGATGGGCGGCTTTTTATTGACATAATTCATGCAATACGGTATAATGTAATTTTTTCAATTATGATTTAAGCCTTCTCCCTATTTTTATTGTTTTTCTTTATTTTTTTAGTTCATAAATTTAAAAATTAAATATGAATTGTATAGAATTAGCAATTGACAATGAATTTCTCTTTCGATAATTTCTCTTGTTTCTCTTTCAGTTAAAAGCATGTTGCCACCGAATGAAGTAGCCAAAAAATCAAAAGTTTATCTCTTTTTTTCTTTTTTATTTCTTTAATTAATCATGGCTTAATTTGATTATGTTATTTAACTATATTATGATATATTATTCGTTTAGTTTATTTGATCTCTCTTTGCGTTTCTACAATTAGGATTTGCGATTATCTCGAAATGTTGACTTTGAATTTCTTCAAGATTTACTTTTTTGTGTTAATTTTTTTCATGTTTATTTTTGAATTCATTTAAATTCGCCAATCAACTTTGGAATTGGTTTGAAATTATATTGTAGAGCACTATGTGTGTTCTTTCTTTTATGCTTTTGATGGAATTGGTTTGAAATTATATTGCAGATCACTATGTGTGTTCTTTCTTTTATGCTTTTGATGCTGATTCTTTTTTTTTTAAAATGCATTTTTCTTTTTTTGATTAAATGTCGGTTTGAGGCAAGTAGAGATTTATAATTCTTTAATTTGAAATGTTAGTTCTGTTGTATTAAATAAATTAAGAGTAATGAGTAATAAAGAGGTCCTACATTAATGAGATATCAAGCATTTATGTGGATACCAGTCATGTTATTGAAAATTTATACGAAATTGATTATTGATGGATAGTATCTCATAAGTATGTTCTCAGGGTAATCGTACCAGGAAACTTGGAGCGGTTGATGCAGGATAAATAACTCATTTGGCTGTCCCTTCTCTGGGTCGTAACTCAAATGCAGAAACATAAATAGTTCTTTCCCGGATTGATAACTGATCCCCTATTTGTAATTTTTTGATAAATTTTTAACACTTGGGAAAATAGATTAATTGTTGGGATTATGTTATGTAGCTGATCAAAGAATTAGATCCTTTACCATAAGAAAAGAACTTATCTGATTCGGATGCATTGATATGATTTTGTATTTTTTTATCCAAAACATGTTTTGCAGGTTTATGATTTTTTTTTAGTTTTGTGATATGTAAGTAGATGCTAACACATTTGAGGCTTTTAACTGAGAATAATTGCATAGTCTTAAGCAACTTTTATCGTTTTTGATTGTTTTATCTTTGATTTTATAGTGGAAGTCAAGAGGCCAGAGAATCAACAATGATGAAAATAAACGAGTTGAAATCTGAAGCAAATAGAAAAGAAGTGTGGCTGACGACATTCCCAATAAGTCGTCAGCACTCTGATAGGTTATCAACTTCATCGTCAGCCTTAAACAGAGAATGGGATTCAGTTGGAAAAAGTGACGACGACATGTGATAAGCCGTCAGAGTCTCCGTCAGCCTTAGACAGAACGTGAGAGCTAAGGTAGAGAAGTGATGACATTGTTTGATATGTCATCACAGTTTTGATAAGCCGTCAGGATTCACCGTCAGCCTTAAGCAGAAATTGTCAAAATTGAAGAGGAGCTAATGACATTCGTGAGAAGTTGTCAGCCTCTTAATAAGGCGTCACGCATGTTGTCACCTAATCCGAGAAGAACATTGAACTCTGTGATTTTGTTTCCATAATTAGGCTGAAGTATTTAAAGCATAGTTTAGGTTTTTCTAAGGGGGATGCTAAACTTATTTTGGGAACATACGTATTTTGTTATTTTCTCTCTAGTTTCTTGGCTTGAAAAAAACAATTAACTTTGAAGAGATTATCATCAATATTTTAGGATTTCTACTTTGATCTAATCTGAGAAACACTCGTTGCTATTCATCTTGTTGTAAGTTCATCTTTCAAATTATGAATTCAACATGTTGTATTGATTATTACATTATGAGTGGCTAAATCCCTTTAACTCGAATTATGGGATCTATGGGTTAGGTCTTGGTAAGTTGCTAAGTGTTCAAGATTCTAAAGGTAATAGGACTCCTTGATAATTCTGAGGTTTTAATTATTGTCTATTGGTTGGAACGATAGATAGCACCTGCTTTGATTTACTTGAGATAAGAAATCAACTATAGTAGGAAGTAATTATTGACAGGGACTTAGAAGCTACCAACCTTCCATTTAATAATTGACACTATAACAAGGTTAATTAACCTGAGGTAAAGTCTGGTCAGTGAATATAAATTCCTTAAGTCCGAGAGGATTAGGTAATTAAATGCTTAAGTAGGTCGAGAGACATTTAGGCATAACTTCGATAAAGACAATCTGTTGTTCCTACTATCGTGAGAATTTTCAATCACTATTAGCATCTGTCATGTACCAAAACCCATAGTGAACATAATTCTGGTTTTCTATAAACTCTTGATTACAAACACTGAAACTAAAATGACCAACAATTATTTGCTAAATTCTCATAAGCCCAATTTACCGGAAACTACTAACTAACAATTGATTAACTTGCATAAAACTCAAATTCACACCATATTCCCTGTGGGATTCGACCCCAACCTATTTGGGTTATATATTAACAACAATCGCTTACATTCTCACATGAGAGGTGTAGTTTGAGAATTATAAAAAAATGGTGCCGTTGCCGGGGAATAAGATTGTAAATTGAAGTTTGTGTGCGTTAATTGACTGTTAGTCAAGTTTCCTAGTTTTACATTTATTTGTTGTTTTTGTTTATTGCAGGATCTTTGTAGTGTATGCCAAGAACCAGAAGTTTCGGAGAACCATTATTACCATTTAATTCGGAATTGGGATGAATTGAAAGAATGGCAGACCAGTAGAAGGCTGACAGGTTAGCAGCCTTAGCTAGAGCTCAGGTGAATGTGCAGAATGTTGGTCAACAAGTACGGCTTCTAAATCCTTAGGATAAAGATTTGGTAGACGAGGAGTTGCTAAACCCTGGTAACCCAAGGCGTGCAGAGCAAGTAGCTGCACCAGTACAACATAATGCTAACAGGAACCGTTCGTTCCGAGAAAGAAAAAATAACCAGCTGGTCCAGTATGACCTCACTGGTGATAATGATAGAATAGATGGAGCAGGTGCAACGGGTGTAATTATTTCTCCACCATTGGCACCTGAGAAAAAATTCAATATTACGAGTACTATGATTCAACTCCTCAATCTGAAGGGGTTGTTTGGTGGCCTTCCTGAGAATGACCCGAACTTGTATCTGGTGAACTTTGTCACTATCTGTAAATCTTTTGATAACCCAGGAGTGGGTCAGAATGCTATCTATTTGAGATTGTTTCCATTCTCTGTCTGGGGAGGCAACATTGTGGCTTAACAAGGTGACACCTAATTCTATAACCAACTAGAGACAATTGAAAGGAGCTTTCCTAGAAAGGTTCTTTCCACCTTCTAGGAGGGTACAGTTGAGGGATGAGATCAGCAACTTTAGATAGCTCCAAACTAAAGCCTTGCATGAAACCTGGGAGAGATTCAAAAAGAAGCTGATGCAATGTTCGAACCATAATATGATGGACATACACTTGATGGAGACTTTGTACAGGGCTCTTAACTCTATAACAAAACCAATTATAGATAATGTTGCTGGTGGTTCGTTTGTTGATCTTACATTCCCAGAGGCTTCAGAAATGCTATAGAGAATGACCAAATAGAGTCGGGCATGGCATACCAAAGACTCTGTGGTAGCAAGCCCCACTATTTCTGTGGGTATGATTGTGGAACAATGCAAGAGAGATGAGGAGCATGATCAAGACATGGCACACCTAAAAACGCAGATGGATTTGCTAACTTTGCACTTGCTATCAGGCAAGATTAAGAAGGTGAAAGCCGTGGGATCTCAAGATAGAGTTGATGCTAATCCAAAAGAAAAGGCAAACTATGTTAATAATCAAGGGGGTTTCTGAGGCAATAGACAAGGGAATCAAGGTCGGAATTATTATGATAAGCCTGGTTATAAATATAGGGAGCAGAGAAATTGGAGGAGCAATAATGATAGGAATGGGCTATATGTCCCTCCTGGAAATCGTGAGGCTGTTATAATATGTTCTAAAAAGATATCCATGAAGGACATGATGGCTAAATTGTTAAAGGGAGTGGATTCTACCAACTCAGGAGTGACTACCATGAAGACCAATTTGTCATCTATTAGTCAGTTGGTAAAATTGCACTCTGTTTCGATCAAGCAGTTGGAACAGCAAATGAGCCAACTCTCCTCAGTGTTGAATTAGAGAAAGAGTAGAACATTACCTAGTGATACAATCCAGAATCTGTAGAATGATGGCTCATGTATGGTGATTACTACTAGAAGTGGAAAGATATTATTTGGCCCTTCTGTGGGCAGATCTGTAGATGGTGAGGTAGTTGTTGATGAATCCGAAGAAAGTAATCCAGTGGAGTCTGAGAAGCTGGATACTTTTGTTAATGCTTTGGAGAAGGAAAGAAAGAAGGAAGAGAAAGTGGTGTTGAAAACTATCCCAAGACCACCACCTTTCTTTCCTCAATGATTGCAGAAGAAGGCTGAGGATGCAAAATTCAGCAATTCCTGGGAATGCTTAAGCAATTGGCAATACATATGCCTTTGGTTGAAGAACGTGAGAAAATTCCAGGATACGCAAAGTTCATGAAGGACCTTGTGACCAAGAAATGGAAGGTTAGCCATAAGCCAGAGGACAATCTTCTCCATTGTGGTGCTATCTCTACAAGGTCTTTAGTGTAGAAAAGGCAGACCCGGGAACATTTACCATTCTGTGTACTATTGGTTCCCTGAAATTCACCAAAGAACTATGAGATCTGGGAACCAGTATGTAATACCCCAAGAAATTTTTCGTTGAAATTTTATGCGTAAACGTGTTGGGTTCTATCTTCTAGAATAAATTATAAATTTTACATGTGGAATGTCTTAGATTATGACCCACCATTGCGTAGAGTATCAAATAAGCTTTCCAACGATAAGTGGATCATCCAAAATGGACACTCGAGCGACGAGTTATGAAAATTCTGATCGAACCATGAATAGTAGTGAACAGTAAAACGTGCAGGAAAAAGTACTGAGGCCTGACGTATTTTTGCTCCAACTTTAAACGATTATAACTCCTTGTACATAATGATCTGGGTAATATACTATATATCAATGGAAAGCTCTACGAGTCCTCTTTCCAATGAAATTGGTTTCATCCAATTTATCTATCGGAGCAAAAAGTTATGGTCGATCTACTTCAGCCTATCAAAAGTAAATTTTTGGGTCAACTTTAAATGATCATAACTCCTCGTACACAATGATCTGGGTAAGATAATATATATCAACGGAAAGATATGAGAGTCCTTTTTCTAATGAAATTAGTTTAATCCAATTTAGATATCGGAGTAAAATGTTATGGTTGATCTACTTTAGAATATCAAAATAGTCCACCAAAGGATAGATTTGAGAATTATTTAATTTTTAGGGGCGTTTTGGTCATTTTTCCTCACCCAAAATCCGTCCAAACCCTATATTAAAGCCTATTAGAAGCATTATATGTTATATTTCATCAAATTCCCTCAAAAAGAAAACCTTAAGCTCCTACATCCACTTCAAGAACCTCCAAAGTTCACCATTAATTCTGCAAATTTATTCAAGATTCCAAGTTCCTAATTCATGAACTCCAAGAACCATCATTCAAAGGTACGATTAACATCTCAAAAACGAGTATCGATCTAAAGTTCATCATTCAAGGTATGTAGGGTTTTTCAACAAGAACTCTCTTTCGTTCTTGTGCCCAAAAGTAATTTTCTTTACAAAGGCATGATTTTTATTTGATTTTTATGAATTTGAAGCATGAACCCATATCTGATGATGATTATTATAAAATCTTGATGTTTATGATTTTGAAAGATGAATTTACATGTGTGGAGATATAAAGCATGAATCTTAAACGATATTTATTATGATTTTGATATTTGGGTCGTGATTCCCCATTGGAAATTATGTTTTTTTGAGAAAGTGTGTGTTATAAGCATGTTGATGTTGAATATTTGAGATATTTTTAATGATTTGACCTTTTGGTCTTAATGAAGTTTTTTGAACTCGAGTGTGAAAGAAATCGACAACGTGGTTGATTTTGATAGAGGGGAAGCATGATGGCTCCCGATGTATATTTATATATTACTGAAATTGTTTTGTTATGGATTGTCTTTGAAATGATCTGAGCTAAGCCCGGGAGAAATCTTTAGCACTGAGTGGGAGGTATAAAGTGACCTTATTTCCCTAGAACTACGTGCCCCCGTAGGAGTGATCCTGAGGCTTATTTATATAGTGATCACTAGTTTGTGTGGATTTGATATTGATAGTCCTACTCTGATGGCAAGGATAGGACGGCTCTCCCCAACGTGGGTTATACGTTAGACTCTATGTAGCTCACATAGTTTATGTCGGTTATAGGATCTCCCAGTGTGTGTGTATTTCCTTGTGTCTATGGTGAATGGTGAAGTAATTTGAAAGTGGAATTGTGAAAGTTATTCTTTTGAATGATTTAAATGATATTTACATTATGAGAATTGATATTCTTGATGAACTGAAAGTGATTGAAAAATTATATGATGACTCACATGTGTTATTATACTTATTTCATCCTCTCATGATTATGATGATTTTTTTCGGGCTATGCGAGTCTTTCATACATCCTACATATTTCTTATAAATATTTATGATGATGATGTTTATACAACTTCATACACCCCCATATACTCGGTTTCTTTCTATGGTACTGACCCACATCTTCGGATGTGGGCTGCATTTTCTCGGAATATAGATTCAGGTGCTCAATTTCAGGTTCGACAGTGATTCTTTGGGCACGCTGTTCTACATCCTTTATTGTGGTGAGTCCTCATATTTCGAGGACGTGATGTCTGATGTTGGTTTCATGAAATTGTTTACATTTGATAACTGAGTATGAGTCAGTTGGGGCATGTCTCAATGGCTCGCTGGTTTTATTAATTTTCTTAGAGGCTTGTCAGACTAGTATAAATGTTGGGAGTTGACTAATAAGTCGTATTTTGTTATCTTTATGAAAATCTTTTATTCTTGGATGATGATTACTCTGTTGATATTTAAGGGTTATTTATGGAAACCCCATTGATTTGTGTTGAACTGAATGAAAATGGCTCAAAGGGTTAGCTTGAGGCTACTCGTAGCCTCAAGCATCGTGTGACACTCTGGGACTCATTTTTCGGGGCGTTACAAACTTGGTATCAGAGCCTAAGGTTTTAAGGTGTCCTAGGGAGTCTGATAAGCTGCGTTAAGTAGAGTCTTGATCATCAGTGTGTAGCATGCCACATCTATAAGCAAGAGGCTACAAGATGTTTTAGGTAAAAGAGTGATTCTTTCTTTCAAAAGTCTATCGTGCTTAAAATGTCTATCTCTGCTATTGATTCGTGCTATTCTCTTTCAGAAATATGCCTCCACGTCGAGCGAGAAGAAATAATAATGGTCAGCAACCTCAACCCGCTGACCCATTGAATAAAAACGTGTCTCATGCTGAATTTCGGGTAGCCTTTCAGGCGCTATCCTAAGTTGTTACTTCAAATATTCAAGCCAACCCGGCCCTAGCTTCACAGTAGTAGGGAAGTGATTCAGCTGCTGCCAGGATCCATGACTTCATGAGAATGAATCCGCCGAAATTTTATGGGTCCAAGTCTGATGAAGATCCACGGTTGTTTTTAGAGGAGGTGTGGAAGATAACTCAGGTGATGCATATATTTTAGGAACATAGTGTGGAGTTGGATGCGTATAGGTTGAAAGACCTTGCTTATGACTAGGTTGTTGCTTGGAGGAAAGGTAGAGATGATGGAGCTGTCCCAATAACTTGGCAAGAGTTCCAGGATGCATTCCTGGATAAGTTTTTCCCTTTGGAGAAGAGGGAGGCTAAGGTGGAAGAGTTTATGAACCTGCAATAGGGCTCTATTACTGTTAGGGAGTACTGTCTAAAGTTCAATCAGTTGGCTAAGTATTCTCCTGATTTAGTGGCTGATAATCCGGCTAGTATAAGTAAGTTTGTGACTGGAGTGTCTAGTTATGTGGTTAAGAAGTGTAGGTCTGCTATGCTGAATAGTGAGATGAATCTTTCTAGGCTGATGACTCATGCCCAATAGATTGAGGCAGACAAGATTAAGGAGAGAGATAAAATGAGGGGGAATGAGACAGCTAAATTCGAGCATCACGGACAGGGTCAGACTACATTGCAGGGAGGGAGTCACCCTCAGTATCAGGATTGTTCGTCTATGCCAGCTCTGTCATCTTCTAGTGCTCCCGTGCCTAGAGGTAGGCAGGAGTAAGGTAATAGGTCATATACATCCAGGTCCCAGTACAGTGCTGACAGTAAGCCAAATCGTCCCTTATGTCCTAAGTGTGGTAGGGCTCATTCAGGTGAGTGTTGGGGTGAGAAGAGGGGTTGTTTCCAGTGTGGTGACATTGGTCACAAAGTAAGAGATTGTCCACAGGATGGACAAGGGCGTCGTGACTATCGCCCTCAAACACAGACTCAGACTGTTAGTGCTCCAGTTCCAGCGACTCGCCCAACTCCAGCTCAGAGAGCCTCTTTTAGTAATGCTAGCGGGCAGTGCCAGAATATATTCTATGCTTTACCATCCCGCTAGGAACAAGAGGACTCTCCCGATGTTGTTACTGGTATGCTTTGTATATTTCAGTTTGATGTGTATACTTTGTTGGATCCTGGATCCAGTATCTCATATGTTACACCTTTGATTGCTGTGAATTTTGAAATGAGTCCTTAGATTATTCCTGAGCCTATCCTAGTTTCTACCCCAGTGGGTGATTCGATTGTTGCCCAAAAAGTGTATAAAAAGTGTCCTGTTACTGTTCTTCATAGAGTTTTGTTGGCTGATCTGATTGAGTTAGACATGGTAGATTTTGATATAATTTTGGGTATGGACCGACTGTATTCTTCTTATACCTCTATTGATTATCAAACCCGAGTGGTCAAGTTTCAGTTTCCGGGTGCATCCATGTTTGAGTAGTTTGGGAATTCTGTGTCACTCAAGAGTCATTTTATCTCTTACCTCAAAGCTAGAAAGCTTATTTCTAAGGGGTGTATTTACCGGCTATCATCAACTCAAAAAACTATTTTCCGAACTCGTTATGGCCATTTTGCGTTTCTTGTTATGTCTTTCAGGTTAACAAATGCCCCAGCAGCTTTCATGGACCTCATGAATTGAGTGTTCAGACCATATCTGGATATGTTTGTCATAGTGTTCATCGATGATATACTGGTGTACTCCCATAGTAAGGATGAACATTCTGATCATCTCCGAACTATCTTGCAAATCCTTAGATATCAAAAGTTGTTTTCCAAGTTCAGTAAGTGTGAGTTTTGGCTAAGGTCAGTTGCTTTTTTGGATCATATTATTTCTTCCGAGGGTATTAGAGTTGATCCCCAAAAGACCGAAGCTGTTAGAAATTGGCCTAGACCTATTTCTCCGATTGATATCCAAAGTTTCTTGGGTTTAACTGACTATTACCGCCATTTTGTTGAGGGTTTCTCCTCTATAGTGTCTTTTATGACTCAGTTGACCTAAAAGAAAGTGAAGTTCTTATGGTCCGAATCTTGTAAGAAGAGTTTTCAGGAGTTGAAGACTCGACTCACTTCAGTCCCTATTTTGACTTTGCTTGATGGTGTTGATGGTTTTGTGGTGTACTGTGATGCTTCAAGATTTGTTGATGCAGAAGGGTGAGGTGATAGCTTATGCTTCTAGACAGTTGAAACCCCATGAGAAAAATTTCCCCACCCATGACCTTGAGCTGGCTGCTGTTGTGTTTGCTTTGAAAATCTGGAGACACTATTTGTATAGTGTCCATGTTGATGTTTTCACTGATGATAAGAGTCTGCAGTATGTGTTTATCCAGAGAGAATTGAATCTTAGGCAGAGATGATGGTTAGAATTGCTAAAGGACTATGATATGAGTATGTTGTACCATCCGGGCAAGGCCAATATTGTGGCGGATGCCCTAAGTAGAGTGTCCATAGGTAGTGTTTCGCATGTGGTAGAAGGTAAGAAAGAGTTTGCTTGTGATGTACATCGTTTGGCTAGATTGGGGGTTAGGTTGTTTGACTCTGCTGAAGGTAGTATAGGGGTTCAGAATAGTTCCGAATCCTCCTTGGTTTAGGAGGTGAAGGAAAAGCAATACTTAGATGCTAGTTTGGTCAAACTGAAGGAGCCAGTCAAGGACCATAAAGTAGAGGTTTTCTCCTAAGGGGGAGATGGTGTGTTGAGATTGCAGAGTAGATTGTGTGTCCCGAATATTGATGATCTGAGACAGAGGATTATGGCTGAAGCGCATGGGGCGCGATATTCTATTCATCCTGGTGCCACCAAGATGTACCAAGACTTGCGGGAAATCTATTGGTGGAGTGGCATGAAGAAAGATATAGCAGCATTTGTAGCTAAGTATGCAACATGCCAACAGGTTAAGATTGAACACTAAAGACCTGGTGGTATGATGCAAGAGTTTAGTATTCTCACCAGGAAGTGGGAAGAGATAAATATGGACTTCGTGATTGGTTTACCTCTTTCCCGACGCCATAATGATTCTATTGGGTTGTGGTTGATAGGTTGACTAAGTCTGCTTATTTCTTGCCTGTTCATACTTCATATACGGCTGAGGAATACACTAAATTGTACATTCAAGAGCTAGTCAGACAACATGGAGTTCCCTTGTCTATCTTTTCTGATAGGGGTACTCAGTTTACTTCGCAATTTTTGAAAGCTTTTCAGAAGGGTCTTGGTACCCAAGTGCTTTTGAGTTCTGCTTTTCATCCACAGACCAATGGTCAGGCTGAGCGGACTATCCAGAACTTAGAGGATATGTTGAGAACTTGTGCACTTAACTTTAAGGAAAGTTTGGATGATCACTTACCATTGATAGAGTTTGCTTACAATAACAGTTTCCACTATAGAATTGGCATGGTTCCGTTTGAAGCCTTATATGGGAGGAAATGTAGATCACCCATAGGTTTGTTCGAGGTAGGTAGAGCGGCTGTGAGTGGTCCTGATTCGGTATTTGAGGCTATAGAAAAAGTTAAGTTGATTAGGGAGAGGTTGAAAACTGCGCAGAGTCATCAGAAGTCATATGCGAATGTTAGAAGGAGAGACCTTGAGTTTGAAGTTAGTGACCTAGTGTATCTAAAAATTTCACCCATGAGGGGGGTGAAGAGATTCGGAAAGAAGAGGAAGCTTAGTCCCCGTTATGTTGGTTCTTACAAAATTCTTAGCCGTGTTGGTAAGGTAGCTTATGAGGTCGAGTTGCCTTTCGAGTTGTCCTCTGTTCATCCAATATTCCATGTCTCCATGCTTAGAAAGCATATTAGCGATGTTGTGGTAGTGGATTCCTCTGTGAGTGCTGACATTCAAGAAAATTTTTCTTTTGATAAGATTCCTGTTGAGATTCTTAATTTTAGTGTCCGAAGACTAAGTAACAAAGAGGTTCCCTTAGTCAAGGTGTTGTGGGTAACCAATCTGTTGAGGGTGCAACTTGGGAAGCTGAGACGGATATGCGATCCAAGTACCCGCACCTATTTTTTGTGAACTCTAATCAAGCCGAAGGTACCGTTCTTTCCTAAATCATGCACTTTTGATAAAAGTTGCAGCAGTTTAGCTGTCATTTATTATGTGTTCAGCTGTAGTTTCTTGAATTTATGCATTCTATGTTGCATTCAGAGTGAGAAATAATGTGGTGATAAGCCTAACGAATGGTTTCAGCTGTATGCTCTATTCCCTATCTAATCTTGGCATGTCTAGCATCATTCGAGGATGAATGTTTCCAAGGGGGGATGTTGTAATACCCCTGGAAATTTTCATTGAAATTTTGTGTATAAACGTGTTGGGTTCTATCTTCTAGAATGAATTATAAATTTTTCGTACAGAATGTCTTAGATTATGACCCACCATTGCGTAGAGTATCGAATAAGGTTTCTAACAATATGTGGATCATCCAAAATGGACACCCGAGCGACGAGTTATAAACATTACGATCGAACCGTGAATAGTAGTGAACAGTAAAACGTGCAGGAAAAAGTACTGAGGCCTGGCGTATTTTTGCTCCAACTTTACATAAATCCTTGTACATTATGATCTGGGTGATCTACTATATATCAACGGAAAGCTCTGCGAGTCCTCTTTCCAATGAAATTGGTTTCATCCAATTTGTCTATCAGAGCAAAAAGTTATGGTCGATCTACTTCAGCCTATCAAAAGTGAATTTTTGGGTCAAATTTAAACGATCATAACTCCTCGTACACAATGATATGGATGAGATACTATATATAAATTGAAAGATATGAGAGTCCTCTTTCTAATGAAATTAGTTTCATCCAATTTGGATATCGGAGTAAAACGTTATCGTTGATCTACTTCAGACTATCAAAATAGTCCACCAAAGGAAAGATTCGAGAATTATTTGATTTTAAGTGGCGTTTTGGTCATTCCTCCCCACCCAAAATCCATCCAAACCCTATATTAAAGCCTATTAGAAGCATTATATGTTATATTTCATCAAATTCCCTAAAAAAAAACCCTAAGCTCCTACATCAAACTTCAAGAACCTCCAAAGTTCACCATTAATTCTGCAAATTTATTCAAGATTCCAAGTTCCTAGTTCAAGAACTCCAAGAACCATTATTCAAAGGAACGATTAATATCTCAAAAACGACTATCGATCTAAAGTTCATCATTCAAGGTATGTGGGGTTTTTCAACAAGAAATCTCTTTTGTTATTGTGCCCAAAAGTAATTTTTTTACAAAGGCATGATTTTTATTTGATTTTTACGAATTTGAAGCATGAACCCATATCTTATGATGATTATTATGAAATCTTGCTATTTATGATTTTGAAAGATGAATTTACATGTGTGGAGATATAAAGCATGAATCTTGAACGATATTTATCATGATTTTAATATTTCGGTCGTGAATCCCCATTAGAAATTGTGTTTTTCTGAGAAAGTGTGTGTTATACGACATTGATGTTGAATATTTGAGATATTTTTAATGATTTGACCTTTTGATCTTAATGGAGTTGTTTTGAACTCGAGTGTGAAAGAAATCGACAACATGGTTGATGTTGATAGATGGGAAGCATGATGGCTTCCGATGTATATTATATATTACTGAAATTATTTTGTTGTGGATTGACTTTGAAATGATCTGAGCTAAGTCCGGGAGAAATCTTTAGCACCGAGTGGGAGGTATAAAGCGACCTTACTTTCCTAGAAATACGTGCCCCCATATGAGTGATCCTGAGGCTGATTTATAGTGATCACTAGTTTGTGTGGATTTGATATCGATAGTCCTACTCCAATGGGAAGGATAAGATAGCTCTCCCCAATATGGGTTGTACGTTGGACTCCATGTAGCTCACATGATTTATGTCGGTTATAAGATCTCCCAATGTGTGTGTGTTTCCTTGTGTCTATGGTGAATAGTGAAGTGATTTGAAAGTGGAATTGTGAAAGTTGTTCTTTCGAAAGATTTAAATGATATATACTTTTTGAGAATTGATATTCTTGATGAACTGAAAGTGATTGACAAATTATATGATGACTCACATATGTTATTGTACTTATTTAATCCTCTCATGATTATGATGATTTTCTTCGGGCTATGTGAGTCTTTCATACATCCTGCATATTTCTTATAAATATTTATGATGATGATGTTTATACAACTGCATACACCCCCATATACTCAGTTTCTTTCCATGGTACT
>NC_061117.1:26093805-26109180 GCF_002878395.1 Capsicum annuum | reverse complement strand
ATGTTGATGTTTTCACTGATGATAAGAGTCTGCAGTATGTGTTTACCCAGAGAGAATTGAATCTTAGGCAGAGATGATGGTTAGAATTGTTAAAGGACTATGATATTAGTATGTTGTACCATCCGGGCAAGGCCAATATTGTGGCGGATGCCCTAAGTAGAGTGTCCATGGGTAGTGTTTCGCATGTGGTAGAAGGTAAGAAAGAGTTGGCTCGTGATGTACATTGTTTGGCTAGATTGGGGGTTAGGTTGTTTGACTCTGCTGAAGGTAGTATAGGGGTTCAGAGTAGTTCCGAATCCTCCTTGGTTTTGGAAGTAAAGGAAAAGCAATACTTAGATGCTAGTTTGGTCAGACTGAAGGAGTCCGTCAAGGACCAAAAAGTAGAGGTTTTCTCCCAAGGGGGAGATGGTGTGTTGAGATTGCAGGGTAGATTGTGTGTCCCAAATATTGATGATCTTAGATAGAGGATTATGGCTGAAGCGCACGGGGCGAGATATTTTATTCATCCTAGTGCCACCAAGATCTATCGAGACTTGCGGGAAATCTATTAGTGGAGTGGCATGAAGAAAGATATAGCAGCATTTGTAGCTAAATGTGCAACATGCCAACAGGTTAAGGTTGAACACAAAAGACCAGGTAGTATGATACAAGAGTTTAGTATTCCCAACTGGAAGTGGGAAAATATAAATATGGACTTCGTGAATGGTTTACCTCCTTCCCGACGCCATAATGATTCTATTGGGTTGTGGTTGATAGGTTGACTAAGTCTGCTCATTTCTTGCCTGTTCATACTTCATATACTACTGAGGAATACGCTAGATTGTATATCCGAGAGCTAGTCAGACTGCATGGAGTTCCCTTGTCTATTATTTCAGATAGGGGTACTCAGTTCACTTAGCAATTTTTGAAAGCTTTTCAGAAGGGTCTTGGTACCCAAGTGCTTTTGATTTCTGCTTTTCATCTGCAGACCGATGTTCAGGCTGAGCGGACCATCCAGAACTTAGAGGATATAGTAAGAGCTTGTGCACTTGACTTTAAGGGAAGTTGGGATGATCACTTACCGTTGATAGAGTTTGCTTACAATAACGGTTTCCACTCAAGTATTGGCATGGCTCCGTTTGAAGCCGTATATGGGAGGAAGTGTAGATCACCCATAGGTTGGTTCGAGGTGGGTGAAGCGGCTGTGAGTGGTCCTGATTCGGTATTTGAGGCTATGGAAAAAGTTAAGTTGATTAGGGAGAGGTTGAAAACTGCGCAGAGTCGTCAGAAGTCATATGCGGATGTTAGAAGGAGAGACCTTGAGTTTGAAGTTGGTGACCTAGTGTATCTAAAAATTTCACCCATGAGAGGGGTGATGAGATTCGGAAAGAAGGGGAAGCTTAGTCCCCGTTATGATGCTTTTTACAAAATTCTTAGCCATGTTGGTAAGGTAGCTTATGAGGTTGAGTATTCTTCCGAGTTGTCCTCTGTTCATCCAATATTCCATGTCTCCATGCTTAGAAAGCATATTAGCGATGCTGTGATAATGGATTCCTCTATGAGTGCTGCCATTCAAGAAAATCTTTCTTTTGATGAGATTCCTGTTGAGATTCTTGATTTTAGTGTCCGAAGACTAAGGAACAAAGAAGTTCCATTGGTTAAGGTGTTGTGGCGAAACCAATCTGTTGAGGTTTCAACTTGGGAAGCTGAGGCGGATATGCGATCCAAGTTCCCGCACCTATTTTACGTGAACTTCGATCAAGACGAAGGTACCGTTCTTTCCTAAATCATGCACTTTTGATAAAAGTTGCAGCAGTTCAGCTATCATTTATTATGTGTTCAGCTGTAGTTTCTTGAATTTATGCATTCTTTGTTGCATTCGGAGTGAGAAACGATGTGGTGATGAGACTAACGAATGGTTTCAGCTGTATGCTCTATTCCTTATCTAATCTTAGTATGTCTAGCGTCATTCGAGGACGAATGTTTCCAAGGGGGGATGATGTAATACCCCGGAAATTTTTCGTTGAAATTTTATGGGTAAACGTGTTGGGTTCTATCTTCTTGAATGAATTATAAATTTTTCATGCGGAATGTCTTAGATTATGACCCACCATTACGTAGAGTATCAAATAAGGTTTCTAACGATATGTGGATCATCCAAAACGAACACCCGAGCGATGAGTTATGAACATTCCGATCGAATCGTGAATAGTAGTGAACAGTAAAACATGCAGGAAAAAATACTAAGCCTGGCGTATTTTTTCTCCAATTTTAAACAATCAGAACTCCTTGTACATAATGATATGGGTGATCTACTATATATTAACGGAAAGCTCTGCGAGTCCCCTTTCCAATGAAATTGGTTTCATCCAATTTGTCTATCGGAATAAAAAGTTATGGTCGATCTACTTCAGCCTATCAAAAGTGAATTTTTGGGTCTACTTGAAACGATCATAACTCCTCGTACACAATGATCTGGGTGAGATACTATATATCAACGGAAAGATATGAGAGTCCTCTTTCTAATGAAATTGGTTTCATCCAATTTGGATATCCGAGTAAAACGTTATGGTAGATCTACTTCAGACTATCAAAACACTCCATCAAAGGACAGATTCGGGAATTATTTGAATTTTAGGGGCGTTTTGGTCATTCTCTTTCCCCCAAAATCCGTCCAAACCTTATATTAAAGCCTATTAGAAGCATTATATGTTATATTTCATCAAATTCTCTCAAAAAGAAAACCCTAAGCTCCTACATCCAACTTTAAGAACCTCCAAAGTTCACCATTAATTCTGCAAATTTATCCAAGATTCCAAGTTCCTTGTTCAAGAACTCCAAGAACCATCGTTCAAAGGCCCAATTAACATCAGAAAAATATGTATCGATCTAAAGTTCATCATTCAAGGTATGTGGGATTTTTCAACAAGAACTCTCTTTCATTCTTGTGCCCAAAAGTAATTTTCTTTACAAAGGCATGATTTTTATTTGATTTTTACGAATTTGAAGCATGAACCCATATCTTATGATGATTATTATAAAATCTTGATGTTTATGATTTTGAAAGATGAATTTACATGTGTGGAGATATAAAGCATGAATCTTGAATGATATTTATTTTAATTTTGATATTTGGGTCGTGATTCCCCATTGGAAATTGTGTTTTTTTGAGAAAGTGTGTGTTATAAGCACGTTGATGTTGAATATTTGAGATATTTTGAATGATTTGACCTTTTGTTCTTAATGGTATTTTTTTAACTCGAGTGTGAAAGAAATCCACAATGTGGTTGATTTTGATAGATAGGAAGCATGATGGCTCCCGATGTATATTATATATTACTGAAATTATTTTATTGTGGATTGACTTTGAAATGATCTGAGCTAAGTCCGGGAGAAATCTTTAGCACCGAGTGGGAGGTATAAAGCGACCTTACTTCCTTAGAACTACGTGCCCTCATCAGAGTGATCCTGAGGCTGATTTATATAGTGATCACTAGTTTGTGTGGATTTGATATCGATAGTCCTACTCTAATGGGAAGTATAGGACAGTTCTCCCCAACGTGGGTTGTACGTTGGACTCCATGTAGCTCACAGGGTTTATGTCGGTTATAAGATCTCCCAATGTGTGTGTGTTTCCTTGTGTCTATGGTGAATGGTGAAGTGATTTGAAAGTGGAATTGTGAAAGTTGTTCTTTCGAAAGATTTAAATGATATATACTTTTTGAGAATTGATATTCTTGATGAACTGAAAGTGATTGACAAATTATATGATGACTCACATGTGTTATTGTACTTATTTCATCCTCTCACGATTATGATGATTTTCTTTGGGCTATGTGAGTCTTTCATACATCCTGCATATTTCTTATAAATATTTATGATGATGATGTTTATACAACTTCATACACCCCCAAACACTCGGTTTCTTTCCATGGTACTGACCTATATCTTCGGATGTGGGCTGTATTTTCTCGAAATATAGGTTCAGGTGCTCAGTTCTAGGTTCGACAGTGACTCTTCAGGCACGCTGTTCGACATCCTCTATTGTGATGGGTCCTCATGTTCTAAGGATGTGATCTCTGATGTTGTTTCACGGAATTGTTTACATTTGATAACTGAGTATGAGTCAGTTGGGGCATGTCTCAATGGCTCGCTGGTTTTATTAATTTTCTTAGAGGCTTGTCAGACTAGTATAGATGTTGGGTGTTGACTAATAAGTCGTATTTTGTTATCTTTCTAAAATTCTTTTATTCTTGGATGATGATTACTTTATTGATATTTGAGGGTTATTTATGGAAACCCCATTGATTTGTGTTGAACTGAATGAAAATGGCTCAAAGGGTAAGCTTGGGGCTACTCGTAGCCTCAAGCACCGTGTGATGCTCTGGGACCCATTTTATGGGGCGTTACAAACTTGGTAACAGAGCCTAAGGTTTTAAGGTGTCCTAGGGAGTCTGATAAGCCGTGTTAAGTAGAGTCTTGATCATCGGTGTGTAGTGTGCCACATCTATGAGCAAGAGGCTATAAGATGTTTTTCAAAAAAGTGTGATTCTTTTTTTTAGAAGTCTATCGTGTTTAAAGTGTCTCTCTCTGCTATTGATTCATGCTTTTCTCTTTTAGAAATATGCCTCCACGTCGACCGTGAAGAAATAATGATAGTCAGCAACCTTAACCCGCTGACCCATTGATTTAAAATGTGTCTCATGCTGAATTTCGGGCAGCCTTTCAGGCACTGGCCCAAGCTATTACTGCAAATATTCAGGCCAACCCGGCCCTGGCTCCACAATAGTAGGGAAGTGATTCCGCTGCTGCCAGGATCCATGACTTCATGCGGATGAATCCGCCAGAATTCTATGGGTCCAAGTCTGATGAGGATCCATGGTTGTTTTTAGAGGAGGTGTGGAAGATTAATCAGGTGATGCATGTATCTAAGAAACATAGTGTAGAGTTGGCTGCGTATAGGTTGAAAGACCTTTCTTATGACTGGGTTATTGCTTGGAGGAAAGGTAGAGGTGAGGGAGCTGTCCCTACAACTTGGCAAGAGGTGTGGTGACATGGGTCATAGAGTTAGAGATTGTCCACAGGATGGACAAGGGCGTCGTGACTATTGCCCTCATACCCCGACTTAGACTATTAGTGCTCCAGTTCTAGCGACTCGCCCAGCCCCAGCTCAGGGCGTCTCTTCTAGCAATGCTAGCGGGCAGTGCTAGAATAGATTATGTTCTTTACCATCCCTCCAGGAATAGGAGAACTCTCTCGATGTTGTTACTGGCATGCTTTGTATATTTTAGTTTGATGTGTATGCTTTGTTGGATCCTGGATCCAGTATCTCATATGTTACACCTTTGATTGCTGTGAATTTTGAAATGAGTCCTGAGATTATTCCAGAGCCTATCCTTGTTTTTACCCAGTGGGTGATTCGATTGTTGCCCAAAAAGTGTATAAAAAGTGTCCTATTACCGTTTTTCATAGAGTTTTGTTGGCTGATCTATTCCTCCTTACCGTATGGTCCCTGCAGAACTTAAGGAGTTGAAAGAGCAACTCAAAGATCTACTTGATAAGGGTTTCATAAGGCCCAGTGTTTCTTCTTGGGGTGCTCCTGTGTTGTTTGTGAGAAATAAAGATGGCTCTTTGCATATGTGCATTGATTACCGCCAACTGAATAAAGTCACCATAAAAAATAAGTACCCCATTCCGAGAATAGATGATTTGTTTGACCAATTGCAAGGTGCAAGTTATTTCTCAAAGATAAACCTTTGTTTCGGCTATTATCAACTCAAAGCTAGGGAGTGTGACATCCCAAAAACCGCTTTCCAAACTCGTTATGGCCATTTTGAGTTTCTTGTTATGTCTTTCGGGTTAACTAATGCCCCAACAGCTTTCATGGACCTCATAAATCGAGTGTTTAGACCATATCTGGATATGTTTGTCATAGTGTTCATTGATGATATACTGGTGTACTCCCATAGTGAGGATGAACATTCTGATCATCTCCGAACTGTCTTACAAACCCTTAGAGATCATAAGTTGTTTGCCAAGTTTAGTAAGTGTCAGTTTTGGCTAAGGTCAGTTGTATTTTTTGGTCATATTATTTCTTTCGAGGGTATTAGAGTTGATCCCCAAAAGACCAAAGCTATTAGAAATTGATCTAGACCTATTTCTCCAACTTATATTTAAAGTTACTTGGGTTTAGCTGGCTATTACCACCGTTTTGTTGAGGGTTTCTCCTCTCTAGCATCTCCTGTGACTCGGTTGACCTAAAAAAAAGTGAAGTTCTTATGGTCCAAATCTTGTAAGAAGGGTTTTCAAGAGTTGAAGACTCGACTCACTTCAGCCCTTGTTTTGACTTTGCCTGATGGTGTTGATGGTTTTATGGTGTACTGTGATGCTTTGAGAGTTGGATTGAGTTGCGTATTGATGCATAAGGGTAAGGTGATAGCTTATGCTTCTAGACAGTTGAAACCCCATGAGAAAAATTACCCCACCAATGACCTTGAGCTGGCTGCTATTGTGTTTGCTTTGAAAATCTGGAGACACTATTTGTATAGTGTCCATGTTGATGTTTTCACTGATGATAAGAGTCTGCAGTATGTGTTTACCCAGAGAGAATTGAATCTTAGGCAGAGATGATGGTTAGAATTGTTAAAGGACTATGATATGAGTATGTTGTACCATCCGGGCAAGGCCGATGTTGTGGCGGATGCCCTAAGTAGAGTGTCCATGGGTAGTGTTTCGCATGTGGTAGAAGGTAAGAAAGAGTTGGCTCGTGATGTACATAGTTTGGCTAGATTGGGGGTTAGGTTGTTTGACTCTGCTGAAGGTAGTATAGGGGTTCAGAGTAGTTCCGAATCCTCCTTGGTTTTGGAGGTGAAGGAAAAACAATACTTAGATGCTAGTTTGGTCAGACTGAAGGAGTCCGTCAAGGACCAAAAAGTAGAGGTTTTCTCCCAAGGGGGAGATGGTGTGTTGAGATTGCAGGGTAGATTGTGTGTCCCAAATGTTGATTATATTAGATAGAGGATTATGGATAAAGCGCACGGGGCGAGATATTTCATTCATCCTGGTGCCACCAAGATGTATCGAGACTTGCAGGAAATCTATTGGTGGAGTGGCATGAAGAAAGGTATAGCAACGTTTGTAGCTAAGTGTGCAACATGCCAACAGGTTAAGGTTGAACACAAAAGACCAGGTAGTATGATACAAGAGTTTAGTATTCCCACCTTGAAGTGGGAAAATATAAATATAAACTTCGTGAATGGTTTACCTCCTTCCCGACGCCATAATGATTCTATTGGGTTGTGGTTGATAGGTTGACTAAGTCTGCTCATTTCTTATCTGTTCATACTTTATATACTACTGAGGAATACGCTAGATTGTATATCCGAGAGCAAGTCAGACTGCATGGAGTTCCCTTGTCTATTATTTCAGATAGGGGTACTTAGTTCACTTCGCAATTTTGGAATGCTTTTCAGAAGGGTCTTGGTACCCAAGTGCTTTTGAGTTCTGCTTTTCATCTGCAGACCGATGTTCAGGCTGAGTGGACCATCCAGAACTTAGAGGATATGTTGAGAGCTTGTGCACTTGACTTTAAGGGAAGTTGGGATGATCACTTACCGTTGATAGAGTTTGCTTACTTTAACAGTTTCCACTCAAGTATTGGAATGGCTCTATCTGAAGTCGTATATGGGAAGAAGTATAGATTACCCGAAGGTTGGTTCGAGGTGGGTGAAGTGGCTGTGAGTGGTTCTGGTTCGATATTTGAGGCTATGGAAAAAGTTAAGTTGATTAGGGAGAGGTTTAAAACTGCGCAGAGTCGTCAGAAGTCATATGCGGATGTTAGAAGGAGAGACCTTGAGTTTGAAGTTGGTGACCTAGTGTATCTGAAAATTTCACCCATGAGAGGGGTGAAGAGATTCGGAAAGAAGGGGAAGCTTAGTCCCCGTTATGTTGGTTTTTACAAAATTCTTAGCCGTGTTGGTAAGGTAGCTTATGAGGTCGAGTTGTCTTCTGAGTTGTCCTATGTTCATCCAATATTCCATGTCTCCATGCTTAGAAAGCATATTAGCGATGTTGTGGTAGTGGGTTCCTCTGTGAGTGCTGCCATTCAAGAAAATCTTTTTTTTGATGAGATTCCTGTTAAGATTCTTTATTTTAGTGTCTGATGGAACAAAGAAGTTCCCTTGGTCAAGGTGTTGTGGCGAAACCAATCTGTTGAGGGTGCAACTTGGGAAGCTGAGGCGGATTTGCGATCCAAGTACCCGCACCTATTTTACGTGAACTCCGATCAAGCCAAAGGTACTGTTCTTTCCTAAATCATGGACTTTTGATAAAAGTTGCAGCAATTCAGCTGTCATTTATTATGTGTTCAGCTGTAGTTTCTTGAATTTATGCATTCTATGTTGCATTCGGAGTGAGAAACGATGTGGTGAAGAGTCTAACAAATGGTTTCAGCTATATGCACTATTCCCTATCTAATCTTGGCATGTCTAGCATCATTCGAGGATGAATTTTTCCAAGGGGGATGATGTAATGCCTCGGGAAATTTTTCGTTTAAATTTTGTGCGTAAACGTGTTGGGTTCTATCTTCTAGAATGACTTATAAATTTTTCGTGTGGAATGTCTTAGATTATGACCCACAATTGCATAAAGTAATGAATAAGATTTCTAACGATATGTGGATCATCCAAAACGGACACCCGAGCGACGAGTTATGAACATTCCGATCAAACCGTGAATAGTAGTAAACAGTAAAACGTGCAGGAAAAAGTACTGAGGCCTGACGTATTTTTACTCCAACTTTAAATGATCATAACTCCTTGTACATTATGATCTGGGTGATCTACTATTTATCAACGGAAAGCTCTGCGAGTCCTCTTTCCAATGAAATTAGTTTCATCCAATTTGTCTGTCGAAGCAATAAGTGATGGTCGATCTACTTCAGCCTATCAAAAGTAATTTTTGGGTCAACTTCAAACAATCATAACTTCTCGTACACAATGATATGGGTGAGATACTATATATAAATAGAAAGATATGAGAGTTCTCTTTCTAATGAAATTGGTTTCATCGAATTTGGATATCTGAGTAAAATGTTATGGTTGATTTACTTCAAACTATCAAAACAGTCCACCAAAGGACAAATTAGAGAATTATTTGATTTTAGGGGCGTTTTGGTCATTTTCCCTCACCCAAAATCCGTCCAAACCCTATATTAAAGCCTATTAGAAGCATTATATGTTATATTTCAACAAATTCCCTCAAAAAGAAAACCCTAAGCTCCTACATCCAACTTCAAGAACCTCCAAAGTTCACCATTAATTCTGCAAATTTATCCAAGATTCCAAGTTCCTAGTTCAAGAACTCCACAACGTGGTTGATTTTGATAGATGGGAAGCATGATGACTCCCGATGTATATTTATATATTACTGAAATTATTTTGTTGTGGATTGTTTTTGAAATGATCTCAGGTAAGTCCGGGAGATATCTTTAGCACCGAGTAGGAGGTATAAAGCTACCTTACTTCCCTAGAACTACGTGCCCCTGTAGGAGTGAGCCTGAGGCTGATTTACATAGTGATCACTAGTTTGTGTGGACTTAATATCGATAGTACTACTCCGATGGTAAGGATAGGACGGGTGTCCCCAACGTGGGTTGTACGTTGGACTCCATGTAGCTCCCAGTGTGTGTGTGTTTCCTTGTGTCTATGGTGAATGGTGAAGTGATTTGAAAGTGTAATTGTGAAAGTTATTCTTTCGAAAAATTTAAATGATATTTACATTATAAGAATTGATATTCTTGTTGAACTGAAAGTGATTGACAAATTATATTATGACTCACATGTGTTATTGTACTTATTTCATCCTCTCATGATTATGATGATTTTCTTTGGGCTATGTGAGTCTTTCATACATCCTGCATATTTCTTATAAATATTTATGATGATGATGTTTATACAACTGCATACACCCCCATACACTCGGTTTCTTTCCATGGTACTGACCCATATCTTTGGATGTGGGCTGTATTTTCTTGAAATATAGGTTCAGGTGCTCAGTTCTAGGTTTGACAGTGACTCTTCAGGCACTCTGTTCTACATCCTCTGTTGTGGTGGGTCCTCATGTTCCGAGGACGTGATGTTTGATGTTGGTTTCACGGAATTGTTTACATTTGATAACTGAGTATGAGTCAGTTAGGGCATGTCTCAATGGCTCGCTGGTTTTAGTGATTTCTTAGAGGCTTGTCAGACTAGTATAGATGTTAGGAGTTGACTAATAAGTCGTATTTTGTTATCTTTCTGAAATTCTTTTATTCTTGGATGATGATTACTCTGTTGATATTTGAGGGTTATTTATGGAAACCCCGTTGATTTGTATTAAACTGAATAAAAATGGTTCAAAGGGTTAGCTTGGGGTTACTCGTAGCCTCAAGCACCGTGTGACGCTCCGGGACCCATTTTCCGGGGCGTTACATAGTATAAACCTAATGCCACTTGTTGTGTACAAGAAACTGGGTTTAGGGAATCCTACCCCAACAAATATACGGTTGGTGATGTCAAATAGGTTTGTGAAGCAGCCTGTGTGCATATTACATGATGTTTTAGTAAAGGTAGCCAATTTTATTCTGCCTGCTAATTTTGTAGTCCTAGATTGCGAGGTGGACTTTGAAGTGTCCATCATCTTGGATAGACCATTCCTTGCAACCGGGAGAGTAATCGTAGACATGGAGCTAAACGAGCTAAAGTTCAAGCTAAATGATAAAGAAACATGCTTCGAGATACACTCATCCATGACTCAACAAAAAGAGATGGATGTTTTCTCAATCATTGATGTGTTATATGAAGATGATAAAGGGGTATCAACAGGTTGTCTTGGAGAAGTCTGAGTAGTCAAGATAATCAAGTCGTACCATGACAGTAAATTAGGCGCTATTGGGAGGCAACCCAAAATTTTATATTCCAGTAAAGTATTTATTTTTGTATTTAGAATTTAGTTCACAGAAGGTGGAAAACTGATGAAATCAGTAGAAAAGGTCCTGACGACATTTATGATAAGCCGTCAAAACTGTGATAAGCTATCAGAATTGTCGTCAAAGAGGCCAATTTTGAATTGAAGTTATGTTAAGGCTGACGACATCCGTGATAGGTCATCACACCTGTGACAAGCCGTCATAAGATGTCATCAGAAAGTCATTTAACAACCAAATCTGGGCCAATTATAAAGATCCGACCCGGGCCCAATCGAACCTTTCCACCTTCCCGCTTATTTTTTTTTGCTTCCTTTTAAGTTAGTTCCCTTCAATATCTAGATTATTTCATTTCCTTATTCAAAAATTTTTTCTAAGTAAAACAAAAGGCAAGTTTCCTTGTGTGTGGGTTTATAATTAAAATCAAGAATTTCTTCCTACTTCCTCTTGTGCGTATAATCACATTGAAGGCTCCCATCAGGTATGCTCTAAATTTAACTTTTCTTTTCGAGTGGTAAGGAATTGATTGATGACAACCCAAGTTCCCAAGAGACTTGAACCAAGTTCAACTAGAAAAGGGGCTGAAATTTGAAACTAGGGTTTGATGTGCAAGCCTAAGGCTTAAAATTCATCTCATAAATCAGAACTCGAGTGGATTTTGAGAAATAATGGGACCAAAAATTGAGTTAAAATCAAAAGTGGGGTTCTGATAAGAGCTAATGACATTCATGATAGTCTATTACAACTGTGAAGGCTTATCAGAAATGTCGTCAAACGCTACTAAGAATGAAGTGAGTTCTGTTTAGAGCTGACGACATTTGTGACAGGCTATCACATTTGTGATGGCTTAACAGAAATATCGTCAGAAGTTGATAAAGTTTTGCAGGTTCTGTATAAGGCTGACGATAATTATAATAAGCTATCACAGTCGTGACAGCTTATCAAGAAATGTCATCACACCTGGAACCTGAAGCATGAATGACCCTTTTCAAAGGATGTGAAGCTTAAATGATTAATGTGTTTGTGTTTAGGCTCTTGAGGATTGACTAATGGTTTTTCTATTGCTACAGGAACCATATAATGGCACCCAAAGAAAAGAGCCCTGTGCTTACAAAAAAGGAACAACAAAAAAGTGTACGTCAGAAGCTCATCGATGATGAGTCTGATTATGAAGAGGAAGAACCTCTGCTCAGGAAGTGAAAGAAGAAGTAAACCCCTAACCACCCTCCACCACCCCCACTAGTTGAGGTGGAGGATAATGAGGACACTGAAATAACAACTGATTTTGAGCAGGAGGCATCTGAATATTCTGAACATGAGTGGCATGAGTCTGAACATGCTGAATCTGAAGAGGAAGAACATGAAGAGTCTGAGGAGCTTAAGTTTGAGGCAACAATATCTGAATCCCCTTCCACTGAACAACAAGATGATGATGAGTCTCAAATTTGGGGAACACTTATCAAATGTAAGAACCCCAAAGTTCGAGACAATGTTAGATGGAAAATTTCAAAGGCAGAGGGCATCTTCACTTCTGGGCTCTGTAGAACTGATAGAAGAAGGACAAAATGTTTGATTCAGGAAGAAAAGAGGATTATCACCAAAGGTCTGCGTAGGTATCCTAAAGTGGAATAGAAGTTCCAAGAGTACGAATTGGGTTGGACTACAAAAGGGGGAAGCTCATTTTGCCCTGCACTGGTCTGAGAGTTTTACGCGAATTACCTGGCTCAGTTGGAAAACATGTGTAGGTCAGGAGAAAAAGTTGCAGACCAGCCCCTATTAGAGAGAGTTCGGGTAAGAGGCGTAAGGGTTGATATCTCAATCAGAACTATCAATAGGTTCTTTCATGGCCCCAACTTCACCCCTCAGTCCACTTCACCATTAGTCTATTCTCGAATTACAAATCAGGAAAATCAACGTCCGTGGTTAGCCAACATCATAGCCGAAGGGGAACTAGCATGGGTGACCAACCCAAATGAGAGAATCTATAAGTCCTCTTTGACTCAAGAGGCAAAGTTTTGGTGGGGTGTAGTGCGTATCTGGCTGATGCCCACTAATGGAAACAACATTCTAGGTGATGACCGAGCTATCCTAGAAGAAAGCATGGTGCAGCAGCCCCCCCTTAATTTTGGGGAAATCATTGCTGATGATATGAAGATTAGAATATCAAGAACCGACACTGCTTATTCTTTCCTGTGTCTTATCATAGAATTGTGCCGAGCTGCTAATGTGCCAAAGATTACAGGGGTTGATGATGACATTCCTGCCTGAAAAACCCACAATCCCATACGGTACAATGAAAATCAACTAGAATTGAAACTTGATAGAAGTGTAAAGGTTCTAGCAGACCCTCTAGTTACAGATGTCGGTTCGACACCTAATGTAGAAGTGCAAAATTCTAAAACTACACAACCAATATTTTCAGCACAAGTAGGTTCAGTGCCTGAGAATGAACCCAATCCCTCATCTCCTACAACATCAACAAAATTTCTATTTCATCCGATTGATATCAAAAAATTTGCCAAACAATACAAATGGTGTGAGGCACAGCTACATGTTTTTGCCAAACAATTTGCCGCTGCAGTAGACAAGAGAATCAAGGTTGCCCTTGAGCCTTTTGTGACTTTTCCTGGACGAGTTGCAGATTTGGAGAACTGATTTAATGTACGGTCAAAAAAAATTTCAGGAGATGATCTTGCTAAATTCAGAGAGGCCTTAAACAAGGTAAGACAGATATTGGGGTGTTACACCAGCACCAATTTATGGTGCCGATAGATCCAGCTATGCATGAATCTGAGGAAGAAATTTCAATGCTTGACCTCACTGGAGATTCACCAAAGAAAAAAAAGAAGAAGGGGGAGTGAAAGGACAAAGATAAGAGAGAAGACCCTAATAGCAAGGAAGAAAGAAGAGTGAAAAAGAAGGCGAAAAAATAGGAGTTAAAGAAAGTAAGAATGAAGTCCCTAGCGGACAATGAGAGATAGGATGAGGCTTTGAAAGCCAGGGATGTAGGTGCCTCATATAGCAGAACCTCTACCACTATAAGGCTAGAAGCTCCCGATGGAGAGAAGGTAGTAGATGATGCAACAGCAGGGTCAGAAACCCATGAACCTTGGGATTGATCCATTCCAGGTATACTCTAACCCTTAGTTTAGATTTATTTTCAACTTTAAGTTGAGGGTGTAGGGTAAGATGGTGTTGTAATAATTTTTGGTAGATAATTAGGAGTAATACAGGTACTTGAGGCAGTTAGCTTATTTTGTGACTTTTGAGCACCTCTCTATTGATTTGAGTTTATAACTGTGTGAATTACATTCATCTGTGACTGTGGTGCATCTTTTTATGGAATTAGTCTTGCAACTTGACAATTTTTGCTGAACAAATTGCATGTATTAGATAAGTAGTGATATGTGATGTACTTGTGTGCCATGTGTGTGTGAGGTTTTACTCAACTCCTGCTGTGTGCCGAATCTAGAACTTGCCCTGTTAGTTATGCCTAGGTTGTAAGATAGGGTTTAGGAAAAGATCATAGGCCATTTTTGATTGTAACCCACTTTCATCCTAAATGACCTTCCTAATGTGAATAATATCCCTTGATCCCTGATTTGAGCCTATATGCCTATTTCTTTCTGTGAAAACTCTCACCTTCCCGTTTACCTCATAATGAACTTGTTTTAGCCCTAGTCCTCCTTAGACACTGTGCACCTTGACTTAGGCAAACAACCTAAGTTGAGGGTGGCTATCATAGGGGTGTGATGCAAAATAAGCATGAAAAGAGGTAAAATAAGAGAAACGAATAAAAAGTTGGGTGCGGTGAAAAAGGATTAAGAAAAGAGAAAGTTGTGTTAAAGATGATAAAAAGATAATATGATGATTGAAAAGACCGGATCCATCTTGAGCATGTGTGACCAATAAAAGAAGAGGAAGAAAAGAAGGTTGAGAAGTGAAACCCTAAGTGTTTAGTGGAGTGTCAAGGAGGCATAGTCACTCTAAAATATCCATGAATATCATACCAGCCCCTAGCCTACATTACAAGCCTAAGAAAAGCCCTAAAGTGATCCTAACTGACTTACCTGAAGATTTGGAAACTGACTATAAGGGTAATCCTTTGGCATTTGACATTCAGTGTTTGGAACTTCATTATGAGAATGAGACTTGTGATTATCCCTATGTTTATGTATATGAATTTTGATATGAGTCAAAAAGGGATTTCTTTATTGTAAGGGCACATTGGGTATGTTGCTAAGTCACTGACTTGTTCAGATAGTGTGATCTTGGTATGACATGATTGTTATTGCTGAATTTTTGCCGTATCTTGATGCTTGAGTTGCATGATTGTTCTTCAAAACATCAAGAGTGAGTTTTAAATTGACTGACCTTGGAGATGGTGAAATTATTCTGAACTAATATGAGTAGTTAGTTGCCAAATTGTACTT
>NC_061117.1:26047912-26090805 GCF_002878395.1 Capsicum annuum | reverse complement strand
AACGACCGCTTTACACTCCCACGAGAGCTGTAGATTGAGCGTTATCAGTACTTTGTATTCTTTTAGTTATGTTTTAGTTGCTTGAGGATAAACAATTGTTTTAAGTTGAGGGTTTTGATGTGTGAGCATCTGTTAACACATTTGAGGCTTTTAACACTAAATAATTGCAAGGTCTTGAGCAAATTTAGTTATTTTTGATTAGTTTATATTTGATTTTGCAGTTTAAGCTGATATGATAGAGAACCAACATGAAATGAAGAAAATAAGTTGAAATTTGAAGAAATCTGAAGACAAGTGTGGCTGACGATATTTGTGATAAGTGGTCAGCCCTGTGATAAGCTATCAGGTTGGTCGTCATCAGTAGACAGAGAATTGGCCTAAAGTGGAAGTTATGACGACATTTTGTGATAAGTCATCAAGGGTTTGATTATCGTCAACTTTAAATAGGGAATGAGTTCCAGCTGGTAGAATCGACGATATTTTATGATAGGCCATCATAATAGTGATAAGTCATCAGGAATGCCAACAGACTTAGGCAGGACATGAGAATTGGAGCAAAAGTCTGATGACATTTCTGATAAGTCGTACAATCCTAATAAGCCATTAGAAGTTGCTGTCAACCTAAGACAGGACTAGTGCAGATTTGAAAAAGACCTGGCGACATTCTTGATAAGTTATCAGGATCCTGATAAGGCATCACCAATAGTCGTCATCAATTCTGAGGAAAAGATATAACCTTGATTTTGTTTCCTTATTTAGGGTAAACTATTTAAAGCTTTGTTTTAGGATTTTCTAGCAAGAAATTTTTTGTTGATCACTATCATAATTATTCCGCACAAGGTCGACACCTTGAGTTTTGGACAACATATTTTGATATTTTCTCTTTTTACTTCTTGACTTGAACAACACAACTATTTTTGAGAGATTAGTATCAGTATTTTGAGATTTTTCCTTTGTGATCTAATCTGCGATTCACTAGTTATTATTCATCTCTATAAGTTTATCTTTCAAATCATGAATTCAATTATGTGTTTCATTCGTTACATCATGAGTGGCTAAACTTCATTAACCTGAGTTATGGGATCTAGGGTTAGGTCTTGATGAGGTGCTGAGTATTCAAGATTCAAAAGGTGGTAGGATTTCTTGATAATTCTGAAGTCTTAATTAATGTCTGTTGGTTGCGAACAGTAGACACACCTGCTTTGATTTATTTAAGAAAGGAATCAAATATAGTAGGAAGTGAATTATCAATAGGGACTCATAAATACTTCGTTTAATAATCAGCATTGTAACAAGGTTAGTTAACCTGAGGTAAAATCTAGGCAGTAAATAGAAATTCCCTATGTCAGAGAGGATTAGGGAATTAAATGCTTAAGTAGGTCGAGAGATATTTAAGCATAACATTGATAAAGATAGCTTGTTATCCTACCCACCGTGAGAATCTTAAATCACTTTTAGCATCTGTTATGTACCGAAAGCCCTAGTGAACATAATTCTAGTTATTTCATAAACTCTTGATTTACAAACACCGAAAGTAACGTGACAAACAACAACTTGTTAAACCTAAACCCCCCCATTTCAGGAAACATTAAACTATCAGTGGATTAAATCACAAACAACTTGAGTTCACATCATATTCCCTGTGGGATTCGACCCCAACCTAGTTGGGTTTTATATTGACAATGATCACTTACACCCATTTAAGAGTGTAATTTAAGCGTTATCTAGAGGCACTCGAGCAAATGCTAGGGTATGCTAATTTATGAAGGACCTTGTGACTAAGAAAAAAGCGGTGTGCTATGAACTAGAGGATAATCTCCATTATTGTAGCGCTATTTCTATGAGGACCTTGGTTCAGAACAAGCCAGACCCAGGAGCATTCACTAGTCCTTGTACGATTGGGTCTCTGGAATTTGCTAAGGCAATATATGATTTGGGAGCGAGCATTAATCTGATGCCGCTGGCTATATATAAAAAGCTGGGTTTGGGAAATCACACACCCACCAACATGCGACTCATGATGACGGATAGGTTAGTAAAATGACCTGTTGGTATTTTGCATGATATGTTGGTGAAGGTAGCTAGCTTTATATTCCCTGTAGATTTCATCATTTTGGATTATGAGGTGGACTTTGAGGTGTCCATAATCTTAGGTCAACTTTTCCTCGCAACCAGAAGTGTGTTGATTGATTTGAAAGCTAATGAGCTCTTATTCAAGATGAATGATTAAGTGGTGCGATTTGATGTTTGCCAATCAATGAAACAACATGAATAAATGAGTGTGTTCTTAGTTGTTGATGTGTATTATGAGGATGAAAAGGAGGTTTCAATACAGGAGAAACTTATTTTCGAGCCTTTAGCCATAGTTCTGATGAATTTTGATTGTAAAGAAATTGCGGAGTATGAAAAGACTATTTGTGCTTTGTCAGGATTGGGTTCATACTCTTATGCTCCTAAGAATCTAGACCTTGATCTTGCTAATCGACCAACACTATCGGCTAAGCCATTCATTGAAGAGTCACCGATGTTGGAATTGAAAACAATGCCTGGGCATTTAAGGTACGTATTTTTGGGAAATGAAAACACGCTACCCATTATTATTATGGATGATTTGGGCGAATAGCAAGTAGAAGCACTTATTTTAGTACTTCAGAGGTATAATAGAACAATAGGATGGACTATCGCAGATATTATTAGCATTCCCCCTGGCATTTGCACGCATAAAATACAACTTAAGGAAGATTGTATTCCAACCATCGAACACCAGTGCCGTCTTAACCCACCAATACAAGAGGTGGTTAAGAAGGAAATTATTAAGTGGTTGAATGCAGGAGTGGTTTACCCTATTTATGACAGCAAATAGATGAGCCCAATTCAATGTGTGCCAAAAAAAGAAGGGCATGACTGTGATTGCAAATGAAAGGAATGAGTTGATTTCACTCAGGCCTGTGACTGGATAGAGAGTTTGCATGGACTACCTCAAACTAAACTCATGTATTTTAAAAGACCATTTCTCGATGCCCTTTATGGACCAAATGCTTGATCGATTGGCCGAAAGGGGATGGTATTACTTCTTGGATAGTTATTCTAGATATAATCAGATCTTTATTGCTCCTGAAGATCAGGAGAAGACGATATTCACATGCCCATATGGCACCTTTGCATTTAAGAGGATGTCGTTTGGGCTATGCAATGCACCCTCTACTTTTCAATAGTGCATGATGTCTATTTTCTCAATTATAGTGGAGGACACCCTAGAGGTATTCATGGATGATTTCTCTGTGGTGGGAGATTCTTTTGAGCTGTGTTTGGCAAACCTGAGTATGGCCTTAAAATGATGTGTTGAATTCAATTTGGTGCTTAATTGGGACAAATGCCACTTTATGGTATAAGAGGGCATTATTCTTGGGCACAAAATTTTAGCAAAAGGGATAGAGGTTGATCGATCCAAGGTTGAAGTTTTTGAGAAACTACCACCTCCCATTTTAGTGAAGGGAGTGTGTAGTTTTCTTGGACATGCTAGTTTTTATCGGAGGTTTATAAGAGACTTCTCGAAGGTTGTAAATCCACTTTGCAAAATTTTGGAGAAAGAAGTGAAGTGTTCCTTCGATGATGATTGCTTGAAGGTATTTGAATGCCTTAAAAAGAAACTGGTTGAGGCCCCTATCATTGTTGCACTAGACTAGTCAAAACCGTTTGAGATCATGTGCGATGCAAACGGTGTTGCTCTTAGAGTTGTATTGGGAAAAAAAGAGAAATTGTTTCATCCAATATATTATGCCAGCAAAGTACTGAATGGAACGCAAAAGAACTACATCGTTACTGAGCAAAAAATCCTGGATGTAATGTATGCTTTTGAGAAATTCAAGGCTTATCTACTTGGGACTAAGGTGATGGTCCATACTGACCATGCAGCCTTAAGGTATTTGATAGCTAAGAAGGATGCAAAACCATGACTGATTAGATGGGTGTTGCTGCTACAATAATTTGACTTTGAAGCCAAAGATAGAAAAGGTTGTGAAAACTAGGTTGTGGATTATCTGTCTAAAATAGAAGGTGAGCAAGCAATTAGTGATTAAATAGAGATAAATGATGCATTTTTTATGAGAAAATCTTGCCTGCTGGTGTGGAGAAATTGCCTTGGTACGCTGATTTTTCAAATTATGTTGTGAGTGAGGTCATTCCAGAAAATCTTTCTTTCCATCAAAGAAAGAAATTCCTTCATGATGTGACACATTACTTCTAGGATAAACCATATCTTTTTTGGAGATGTGCTGACAATATTATAAGTAGGTGTGTGTCAGAAGTAGATGTATTATGTATATTGGAAGCATGTCATGCTTCCCCAGTTGGAGGTCACCATGTAGGTAACCGAATGGCTAAAAAGGTGTTGCAGAGTGGCTACTATTGGCCAGCATTGTTCAAGGATGCTTATGAGTTTGTACTGAAATGCAACCAATGTCATAGGCAGGGGTCGATCTCCAAAAGACATGAGATGCCTTTGACTAAGATGCTTGAAGTGGAATTATTTGACGTTTGGGGCATTAATTTCATGGGTCCTTTTGTAAGCTCGTATGGGATATAGTATATTTTAGTTGCTGTTGACTATGTCTCAAAATAGGTTAAAGATGTTGCCTTGGCTGATAATGAAGGAAAGAGGGTTTTTACTTTTCTTTGGAAGAACATCTTCTCTCACTTTGGAGTACCATGTACTATTATAAGCGATGGAGGATCTTATTTTTGCAATAAAGTGTTTCGAGATGCCTTAGCCAAATATGGGGTGAAACAGCATAGAGTAGCCACTCCATATCACCTACAAACTAGTGGGCAAATGGAGGTGTCAAATTGAGAGATTAAAGCCATCTTAGCCAAAACGGTGAACGCTAATCGAAAAGACTGGTCTCGAAAGCTCGATGATGCCTTGTGGGCATACCGAACTTATTTCAAGACAGCCATTCGCATGTCACCATTCCAGTTGGTCTATGACAAAGCATGCCACTTACCAATCGAGCTGGAGAATAAGGCTTTATGGGCACTCAAAAGGTTAAATTTGAATTGGAAGAAGGCAACAGAGCTAAGACTGGGATAATTGAATGAGATGGATGAATTCTATCTCAGGGCATATGAAAGAGCAGACCTATATAAATAAAAGATGAAGAAGTATCATGATTGGATGATTGAGAAACGAGAATTCCAAAAAGGTAACTTGGTGCTTCTGTTCAATTCCAGACTCAAACTGTTCCCAGGTAAGCTTAAATCCAAGTGGTCAGGCCCGTTTAGAGTTAGTCAAGTCTACTCATCTGGTGAAGTAGAACTTGAAAATGAAGACAAAAATAGCTTCAAGGTAAATGGACAACTAGTCAAACTTTATATTGGTCTAAAAGACTTGATGAAAAGTATTGCTACTATTTGTCTCGATGAAGTCTGAAGTAATCGAGACACCTGAGTCGTGCCACGATGTTAAATCAGGGGCTACATGAGAGGCAATCCATGATCCCCGTGCTTGATCAAATCCAGGTATACCCGAACCCTTAGTTCAGTTTTTCTTTGATTTTAAGTTAAGGGTGTAGGGTGAGTTGTTGTTGTAACATTTTGTAGTTGACTAGGAGAAATACAAGTACCTGAGGCAGTTAACACGGTTTTGTTATTTTGTGAACACCTCTCAAGTGGTCTAATTCTTTAACTTGTGATTTGCATCTAATTGTGACCACTGTGCATCTTTGTATGGTATTAGTTCTAGTGACTTGATAACCATTGCTAAACAATTACTTGAACTGGATAAGTAGTAACTTGTGATATATTTGTGTGCCATGTGCGTGTGAGATTCTACTTAGTTCCCTTTGTATGTTGAATTCAGAACTTGATCGGTTAGTCTTACCTAGGTTGAAGGATAGGGGTTAGGAAAGGATCATAGGCCGTTATGATATTAGCTCATTTTAGCCTAAATGACCTTCCTTATATGCATAATATCCCTTGATCCCTATTTTGAGCCTGAATAGCCTATTTTTTTTATGATACCTATCACTATCCCATTTTTATATCATAATAAACCTGTTTTGGCCCTAGTCCTCCTTGGACACTCTGTACCTTGACTTAGGAAAATGTCCTAAGTTGAGGGTGGCTATCATAGGGGTGCACGATTTAAAATGAGTATGAATAAAGGTAGAGTAAAATAAAAGAATAAAAAGCTGGGTGCAGTGGAAAGAGCAAAAAAATAAAAGTTGTGAAAAAAAAAAGTGATTGTAGAAAAGAACCACACCTATCCTGAATAAGTGTGATCAAGAAAAGAGAAGAGTAAAAAAAGGTAATTGAGTGAGACCATAAAAGCTAGTATAGTGTCAAGGAGGTTTAGTCACTTTAAATATCATCGAGTGTCATACCAGCCCCTAGCCTACATTACAAGACAAAGAGAAGACCTATAGTGATCCTAGCTGACCTGAAGATCTTGGTAATGAAAATAAGGGCAAGCCTATGGTATTCGACATACATTGATTAGAACTTCATTCTGAGAGTGAGTGTCTTGTGATTATCCCTATGGTTACGTATGTGATGTTTGATATAAGTGCAATGGGACTTCTTTGTGGTGAGGGCACACTGGTTACGTTGCTAGTTGCTAACTTGTTTGGATAGTGTAAGCTTGATACATGCATGGTTGTTATTGCTGATTTGATGCCATATCTTGATTCTTGTGTGTCACGTTGTTGTTCTTCAATAACATACACAGTTGTTTGTAAATTGATTGACCTTGGAGATGGTGAAGATGTTTTTAGATAATATGGATGGTTGACTACTGAATGTACTTTGTATTCTCTTGGTTGTGTTTTAGTTGATTGAGGACAAGCAATTGTTTTAAGTTGAGGGTGTTGATGTGTGAGCAGATGCTAATACATTTGAGGCTTTTAACTAAGAATAATTACAAAGTCTTAAGCAAATTTTGTTGTTTTTTATTGTTTTATCTTTGATTTTCCAGTGGAAGTCAAGAGGCAAGAGAACCAATAATGATGGAAGTAAAAGAGTTGAAATCTAAAGAAAATAGAAGAGAAGTATCGCTGCCGACATTCTTGATAAGTCGTCAGCGCTCTGATAGGTTATCAGCTTCATCGTCAGCGTTAAACAGAGAATGAGATTCAGTTGGAAGAAGTGACGACATGTGATATGCCGTCAGTATTTTTATAAATCGTCTGAGTCGCCGTCACCTTAGACAGAACTTGGGAGCTGAGGTGGAGAAGTGACGACATTGTCTGCTATGTTGTCACAATTTTGATAAGCTGTCAGGATTCACCATTAGTCTTAAGCAGAAATTGTCAAAACTGAAGAGGAGCTGATGATATCCATGATAAGTCGTCAGCCTCCTGATAAGGCGTCACGCATGTCGTCACCTAATCCGAGAAGAACACTGAACTCTCTGATTTTGTTTCTGCAATTAGGCTGAAGTATTTAAAGCATAGTTTAGGGTTTTCTACAGGGGATGCTAAACCTATTTTGGGAACGCACATATTTTGTTATTTTCTCTCTAGTTTTTTGGCTTGAAAAAAACAATTAACTTTGAAGAGATTATCATCAATACTTTGGGATTTCTACTTTGATCTAATCTGAGAAACACTTGTTGCTATTCATCTTGCTGTAAGTTCATCTTTCAAATTATGAATTCAACTTGTTGTATCGATTATTACATTATGAGTGGCTAAATCCTTTTAACCCGAATTATGGGATCTATGGGTTAGGTCTTGGTAAGTTGCTAAGTGTTCAAGATTCTAAAGTTAATAGGATTCCTTGATAATTCTGAGGTTTTAATTACTGTCTATTGGTTACAAATAATAGATAGCACCTGGTTTGATTTGCTTGAGATAAGAAATCAACTATAGTAGGAAGTGAGTTATTGACAGGGACTTGGAAGCTACCAACCTTCCGTTTGATAATTGACGCTGTAACAAGGTTATTAACCTGAGGTAAAGTTTGGATAGTGAATATAAATTCCTTAAGTCCAAGATGATTAGGTAATTAAATGCTTAAGTAGGTCGAGAGACATTTAGGTATAACTTCGATAAAGACAATCTATTGTTCCTACCTATCGTGAGAATCCTAAATCACTATTAGCATCCGTCAAGTACCAAAACCCATAGTGAACATAATTCTGGTTTTTCATAAAATCTTGATTACAAACACTGAAATTAAAGTGACCAATAATTATTTACTAAATTCTCATAACCCCCAATTTACCGGAAACTACTTACTATCAGTTGATTAACTCGCATACAACTCAGATTCACACCATATTCCTTGTGGGATTCGACCCCAACTTAGTTGGGTTATATATTGACAACGATCGCTTACATTCTCATTTCCAGAGGAAGTGCAAAATTTGAGCACTTTTCTGGATATAACCTAGAAGAGAATGTTTATAACTTCTCAAAAATTGATCTTAAAAAGATTATATCTGTCGAAGATTGGGGGATGAACACAATGACAAAAAAACAAAATTTGCTTAATAACATACTTTGTTTATAAAGATTTGTACAAAGATATTTACAAAACCAATTCCAAATTGGTTTTTATATTGGTGGTCCTACCATGTTCCAACCAACCAAATATTGCTAGATCCATTTCTTAAGTTATACAAAGAATGGACTAAAATATCCCCACAGTTAAACGAGTTGTATCACGTAGAGCATGTCTACAATATGGAAAAAATTGACCAGTTATATTTCTTTATTGAATTTTCTATTCCTTGGATACATAAATGGTGTCCAGAATTGGGATTCACAAAAGAACGAAACCTATGTTTATATAGGCTATTCTATAATAATTTTTGGGATAAATTGATGCAGAAGGATCCCAAGAAAACTTTTTTGTATGGATAGGAGCTTCTAAACTCTATTGAAAATAGATTTCGGGAATATCTAGTAGCCCCTCAAAAGGATATTATCGAGGATAGATCAATACATCACATTACTAGAAGAATCTCCGTACATGACGGAGATAGAATTAAAATGATAGAGAAATACTTGGAAGAAGTCAGGAGAAATCAGCTTCAATCTGTGAACCAACATGATAAGTCAGACACTTCAATGAAAAGTATGACCAGTGATGATATCACCGAAGAAGATATTCAGGACTCACAACCTATCCCCTCAGGCAAATCACTATCTGAGGATGCCATTGCAAGGATAGAAGAATTTCTTCAGTAATTAAAGGGAAAAATAATGTTGATACTATGACATATTGGTGATATAGTAATTACACTGTGTACGGGACCAGATAATAGACCTATAGTATTGTACATAGATTCCTACACTGTAGATACTGTATATATGACCCAGATGTGTGACCCAGAGTATTGTAAGTAGATTCTTTTTCTTTTCTATATATAGAAGCCTTCATTTGTTAGGGAAGGCAGAAGTGTGTTTTTTTTTTATATATTTTTTGGTTCTAAGCTTTCTCTCTCTCCTTGTTCTCTTGTACATTTCCTTTCAAGTTTGAATAAAAGCTTGCCATTAAATACTATTCCGGCCTTGCTTCCAGCCATTCGAGGTATTTGTTAGTTCTTTTTATTTAAGTTTTATATTACTCTCTCTCCCTCTATAGCCATTACTATGTATGGCTATGCATTTTCATATCTATGCTGGAGATCTAACTTCTCTTACATAATAACTAAGAAAGATCTAGACTCTATCAAAATATAAAGGAATTTTTCTATAGTTTCTTGGCTTGGTTTGAAGATAGTGTACAGTCGAAGTTAGTACTGCTTCTATTGGATTTGTCTTAGTGACTACATCTAGCAAGCAGTGACTCTTAAGCCCATTAAAGATGAGACAAAAAGGGGAGATGTGAGTACTAAGAGTACTTGACTTGAAATTTCAGAACAATTTAACTATGGTTAGCATTTTATGGGCTATCGTAGCATATTTTTTCTGACTAACAGTCCATTTTCCTAAATGAAATCTTATCAAGTATTCAGTTTTATTATGGGGATTCACTTGTTTCAGTGTTCCGCCATAACAAATATAAGACGCATCCGTCTCATTTATTTTTTGTCAGACGGGATTGGCTAAAGTTACACAGGGTAAGGTTTTAACCTTCTGTTTAAGTTGTTTAACAAGAATTGTATGACTATCCATCCATGTTCCTTTATAGTCCTTTTTCAGCATATCATATAAAGGGGCTAAATCCCTAGATAAATTCTCATAAAAAAGGGAAATATAATTGAAGCTTCCCAAAAATCTTTGTAATTGAGTTTTGGCAGTTATAACATTAGGGAGTTTAGAAGAAAAATCAAGGGATCTTTGAATGAGAGTAAACTTCTCTTGGCAGATAGTATTTCCTAAGAGTCTACCACTTGTTTGAAATCAACTCATTTTTGGCATAGATATCATTAAACCATTCTGTATCATAATTTTCTTAAAAATATCAAGATGCTTGATATACAATTCAAATATTTTAGAAAACACAAGAATGTCATCAATATAAATGATGATGAAATCCATATAAGGATTAAATATATCATTCATTATCTTCTGAAATTCAGAAGGAGCATTTTTCAAGCCAAATGGCATAACATTCCATTCATATTGCCCAAAAGGCACATTAAAAACAGTTCTATAAGTATGCTCTTTAAATATTTGAATCTGCCAATGTCCAGATTTTAAATCAAATCTTGAAAATATATTGGCATCATATAATCAAAATAATAAATCTTTTTTTATTTAGGATGGGATACCTAACCCATTTTAAATATTTGTTCAAAGGTTTGTAATTTATTACCTCCCTGGGAACACCACGTTTTTTTTCTGTTGCGTTATTAACATAAAAAGTGTTACAAGACCATGGAGATTTTGAAGGCTTTAACAAACCTTTTTGTAACAGATTATCAATCTCTTTTTTGCAGAATTCTACTAATTCAGCATTAATCTGACAAGGTCATGATTTGGTTGGGATATTATCCTCAGAGAAATTTTCTTCATAAGGAAGAGTAACAATATGCTCTTTACGATTCCAAAAAGCACTGGGGTGATCGGCACAAATATAAACAACCATTTGTTCAGAAATTAATTTAATTTTTCTTGTATCTTAGCAGACTTCATAGTATCACAAATATTCATGCTAAGCAATTCAAGTTGTAAAAAATTAAGATGTTTTGGCTTGATATCAATCAAAGCATTAATATCTCTAGTTACGAGGTTTGTAATAAAAGAATAAGATATCTCTTTATTTTTGTAAGTAGCAGTAAATCCTTTTGCATTAAGATGAGTATAAGGATAAATAGAATTTATAAAAGGAGTTCCAAGTATAATTAGAGGGTACAACTGATTTTTTACCAAAAAGAAGAAATGCGGTATGCATACATTATTCTGGCAAATATGAATATTTGGAAATTTATATTCTATATCAAGATCATGTCCAGATGCAGATTTAACTACATGAGTGGTTTTATAGAAATATTTTGTAGGAACTAATCCTTCCTGAATGCAGCTAACATCAGCTCCACTATCAATTATAGCAATATTATATACTGGAAAATGACTATCAATCAAAATAGTATATTTGACATACAATTTATAAGCAATAACAATTTGGATCATTCCCAAAAAATAATCATTTTTTGAATCAAGGAAATTTTGAATATCATCCGTATCACTTTCTTCGGAAATTTTTTCCTTTCCTTTGGAAATCTGTGTGGGAGAAATATCTTTCTCAGTTTGCAAAATTCTATGATCACAAATCATTTGATTTTGTTTAAGAGATTTAATCTTCTTTTTCAAGTTTTCAACTTCAACCTTTAAATCATCAAGAGAGGTATCTTTACCAGGAGCATAACTCATAGCAAGACGTCTATTAACCTTTGGTATAGAATAGGACATAAAACAATTTCTATTAGCAATTTTAGGAGTAAAGGTATTGCTATCAACATTTTTAGGAGTAAAGGTATTGCTATCAGCAGTTTTAGGTGTACTCGGTTTTGAACTAGTAGACAAATTAATAAGTTTTTCCCGTAGTTTCTCATCCGAAACTTCTTTCAAACGTTCTAACAGATTATCCAAAGTAATGGTTTGAGTATTTTAATCTTCAAACTGGGATTGAAAATTATAAAATGCATCATCACAAGTGTAGGTATCACCTTGGCAATCAGAACAAGTATTAGCATTATTACTATGAGATAAAACATGCAATTCAATATTATTTTCTGATTCAAATTCAGCGTTATAGTCAAATTCCAAACCTGAGGTGTATAACAAACCATAAACTTGATTATGTACTTTATCAACAAGACCTATAGATTTAAGCTTTTAAAGTTTATAGCTTGGAGCAATATGCCCAAAGTTACCACATCTGTACCACTTAATCTTAGGAAAATCTCGCTTAGACCTATATTTGGCAAATCTAGTAGATTTTCTATAGGCTTTTCTAGTTTCACGTTCTTCCTTGGATCTATATCTAGATTTTTTTTCCTATAAGGCTGCTCACTTTTGGAATATCTATGACCTTTCTTCCTAGAAGGAGAGGCTGGTTTAGGTATGCCAAACTGGGTACAGAAACCTCCTATTTGAGATTTTTCACTAAGCTTATCAAGATTAAGCTGTCTAGACAATTTTAACTCATTACACAAGTTTAATCCTTCTTGTGTGCAGGTGCTATCAAATGACCATAGGTATAGTTTTTCCAAGAAATTTCACCATAGGACCCGCGAATAATAGAGGAAGTCCATCTATAAACTTGGCCTTCCAATTCTCATATCTATTTTTTTTGGTAATTCCATAACCCTATTTAGAAAAGTGTCTTTATACCACCTAAATTCTCCTAAGGTCTTACATCTAAGACCATTTAAGAGGGTACGAATATTTTCATACTAGTTGGTAAATCTACCATTAAAATGTTCTAAAATGGTAAGAATGAACGTATAAACAATAACTTCCCTAATTCAACTAGGGCTCTTCCTAGGTTATCAGTTTATAGAACAGTAGCTACAACATTAAAAGTAGACTCTCTTTGTTCATGAGTCATAAAATTGTCCCACGAGCCATGAAGTTGACCTGTAAAACCAGCAACTATCATTTTACAAATAACGTTATCTTTTCTAATATTGGTATTACCAGTGGCTTTGCACACCATTAAATACATCATAATGCGGTGTTCGAGGATTTTTAATTGCCTTTCAGTTAGGCCATCAAGATCCATTCATAAATATCATCTTCGCTATAAGACGTATTAGTCTGATTCCAATCTATTTCCTCTTTCAGAATATTTTAAGGAGTGGGTCGCGGATAGTAATAAGTTTGCATACGGGGTAAATCGACATATCTGGGATTTTTGCCCGGCTACTTTTTAATTATTCCTATGAGCTTATTAAGCTTTGATTTGGTTTGATTTTTCAAATCAGAAGAGCACTTATGGCTATCAGCAAAGGCGTTAGACAAATAAATAGCTCTAATATTTAAACCATAAAGCTTTTTATGAAGAAGTTGTTCTAAATCATGCAAAGGCGAATTAACTTGAAATCCTTCAATATTAGGGGGCCTTTGAATACTAGTTTTAGTCGTCAAATCTTCTATCTTACTTCCAAAAGAAGAAGTAATATTAGTACAATTTGGACTAATACTCAGTTTTTTTTATTAAATCAATTATCTCATCGAGCTTTTTATCAAGAGAAGAAATATGTTCTCCTAAGACTTTCACATATAAGCTTAAATAATTATTTTGAGAAATCAAATTATTTATTTCTGCAACATTTACCTTAGAACCTTCATTATCAATGAATTTTTGAAATGCAGAAAATGTAATACCCATATTATTTGGCAATATAAAAAGAGCTTGAGTAGGGTAAATAGTTTTAACAATGTTACCACTATTATTTTGATATGACCTTTCAAGAACCTTATTATACAATGGGAAGTATGTGGCTATAAACCACGGCAAAAAATACATAATTTGATTATGCAATCCACACATTTCATAGAATACTTGAGAAATATTATTCATATCATTAGGACTATAAGTCTCAAAAAACCAAGTTCTAAACTGGTTTCATTTTTTATCAAAAAAAATTCTTTTTAATATAATTTCATGTTTGGGATCCAAGACTAAAATTAATTTGGTGTGGAATCATTAAATATCATTTAGATCAAAGTTCATTTCAGAAGCAGTAGAAATATCTCTATCAGAGATATTGTCATTATCTTGAACAATATTTGTTTGAGGATTGACTTTATCTTGCTCTTCAAATCTTGTAGAAGTTGAGTTAATTATGTGCAAACAAGCTGCATGACTTCTAGCTGGACCATATGATGGTTCTACAGGAGAAATATGACGCATAGCAGGTAATAATTTGGGCATGAAAAATGAATGTCTGTTATAAACAGCAGATCTTTCAACAAATTGAATACTAATCCTACCATCCGGATTTTGAGTCACATGTGATAATTCATTATTAGTTAAATCATCAGTGATTTGATTCAAAGATATAACTGAATTTGAGGTCCATGTAATAGGAAAATCAATCTCGTCCCATCTAATAGGTCTCCTTGTGTTGACCTTAAACCTTGAAAAATTAGTGTCGACTAATCTCTACTATAGGTCCCTTATATGGTCCCGTGCACAGTGTAATTAATGTATCGCCAGTATATCATTGTGTCAACAGTATTTTTCCCTTTAACTTTTTAAGAAATTCTTTTGTCCTTGCAATGGTATCCTCAGATAGTGGTTTTTCTGAGGGGATAGTTTGAGAGTCTTGAATATCTTTTTCGGTGATGTCATTACTGGTCATACTTTTCATTGAAGTTTATGACTTATCATGTTGGTTCACAGATTGAAGTAGATTTCTCCTGACTTCTTCCAAGTATTTCTCTATCATTTCAATTTTATCTCCATCATGTATAGAGATTTTTCTAGAAATGTATTGTATTGATCTATCCTCGATAATATCATTTCGAGGGGTTGCTAGATATTCCCAAACTCTATTTTCAGTAGAGTCTAGAAGCTCCCGTCCTTACAAAATTTTTGTCTTGGGATCCTTCCACATCAATTTATCCCCAAAATTATTATAGAATACCTTATATAAACTTGGGATTTTTTCTTTTGTGAATCTTAATTCTGGACACCATTTATGTATCCAAGGAATAGAAAATTCAATAAAGAAATATATATGGTCAATTTTTTCTAGATTGCAGACGTGCTTTGCGTGATATAACTCGTTTAACTATGGAGATATTTTAGTCCATTCTTTGTATAACTTAAGAAATGGATCTGGTAATATTTGAATGGTTGGACCATGGTAGGACCACCAATTTAAAAACCAGTTTGGAATTGGTTCTGCAAATATCTTTGTACAAACCTTTATAAACCAAGTATGCTTATGTCGGTCATTGTTATAATGAAGCACTTTATTAAAGGCTTGAATGTAGTCCCAATAATTGAAATTTATATGGAAAAATTTAAGCAAAATCCATTTTTCTGTCATTGTGGTCATCCCCCAATCTTTGACAAATATAATTTTTTTAATAACAATTTTTGAGAAGTTATAAACACTCCCTTCTGAGTTATATCCAGAAACGTGCTCGAATTCTGCACTTCCTGTGGAAATGAGAATAGTCTCATAATAAATACAGATTTTATATGACTTACCCCAAAAATATAAATTATCTATCAAGTACTTGTAGAATATCTTCCATAGTTTATTTTGTCTCTGAATCTCTAATGTTTTCAACAAGAAATATTATTTATTTGTTTTCTAGCTATTCATAGGACTTGTATCATCATTGTCCTTGTCTTTAGAGATTGAGGCAAATATATCACTTTTCTTCTGAGTTGCTAAATATGCTTGCAATTATCCATATAATGGACTATTCTCTGGAATATCATCTAGATGAATTGAAGGGGATGATGAGGATTCGCCTTTCTATAATACTTTGGAGTTTATCAAACTTTTATTTCCCATTTGTATAACTTTAGAATTTGACGAGGATCCGTATGACGATCCTAAATATGATTTGATTTTTGGGGAGGATCTTCCCCTTCCACCGGAGGCTAATCTTCCTCCTGATCTACCCTGTCCCTTTCCTCTGGCTATCTTCTATGGTGGGTCAGAGACCATACTGCAAAGAGGATAATTAATCAGATATTTCCAAATCATACCAGTCAATATCTCTAATTTCTTCATAACTGAAGACATAAAATTCTTCTTCGACCGTATCAAGAATGATTTTATCAATTATGAGATTTTGAATGTCTCTGTCTAACAGAATCACCTTTAATATAGCAATCAAAGTTTTTCAGTGAGAAATGATGTATAAAAAGTCATTCTAACTGAGATATTGTCTAGATAAAAAATCATAGAGGGAATTATCAATTCCCTTTTTATACTAAATCTCAAAATCAAAAGGGGCTAACTAAGTTTGCCACCTTGCAAATATTAATTTTGATGCATCATGTTTAAAATCTTTATCAAACATATACTTCACAAATTAAGATCCAGTTTTTATAAAAAACTTTTGATTTTAAAGATCACCCTAAAATTTTAGAACATATTTAACTATGGTTAGTATTTCTTGGGCTACCATAGTATGAACTTTTCTACTCATGGAAATGAGAGATGTAAGTACTAAGAGTACTCGACTTGAAGAGTTAGATACACCTCAAAATCTTGACTTGTTAAACAAGTGGACTATTCCAAAGGTTGATATTAAAACCATTTATGATTATGGTTGGTTTGATAAAGTTCTTTTTACAATATTATAAAGACGACTGAACAGTCTTTGGCATTAAATTTGTCAGAACAGACGATCCATTTATTAAATAAATGAGAAATTGATTTATATAAAATCATTATAACTTTATGCATATTTAAATGGTTCAAATTGCTTTTAAACCATCAACTCTTAAAAGGTTACTTGAGACATTCTTAGAAGCTTTCAGGGATGCTAGAAATGTGAATTTCAGGCAGTCTTTATTGGGTTCGATTGAATTCACTGTGGCCTATAGTCCAGTTTATTTCAATACTCAGCCAAATTTACAATTATCTTTGACTGATATGAATATACTTGATGCTTTGACTTTAAATGTGAAAACACATGGTTATAATTATGTGCCTGGGTCTGAACTTATTTGTCTATCATACAGAATTTATTAGAGATTATTAACTACTTTAAATCCTCAATGTAGGTTATACAATACATCGAATCAGATTATATTAGTCGAGACTAATTTTTCAAGGTCTAAGGTCACCACAAGGACACCTATTAAATGGGATGAGATAGATTTTCCCACTACATGGACCTTAAATTCAGTTATATCTCCGAATCAAGTCACTGATGATTTAACTAATAATGAATTATAGCATATGACTCAAAATCTGGATGGTAGGATTAGTATTCAATTCGATGAAAGATCTATTGTTTATAACAGACATTCATTTTCTATGCCTAAATTATTACCTACTATGCATCATATTTCTCCCATAGAACCATCATATGGTTTACCCAGAAGTCTTGCAGCTTCTTTGCACACAAATAACTCAGCTTCTACAAGATTTGTAGAGAAAGTTAAAGTCAATCCTCGAACAAATATTGTTCAAGAAAATGGAAATATCTCCGATAGAGATATTCCTACTGCTTCTAAAATGAACTTTGATCTAAATGATATTTAATGATTACACACCAAATTAATTTTAGTCTTGGATCCCAGGCAATAAATTATATTAAAAAGAAATTTTTTGATAAAAAATGGAACCAGTTTAGAACTTGTTTTTTTGAGACTTATAGTCCTGATAAGATGAATAATGTTTCTCAAGAATTCTATGAAACGTGTGCATTGCATAATCAATTTATGTATTTTGTGCCCTGGTTTATAACCGCATACTTTCCATTGTATGTTAAGGTGCTTGAAAGATCATATCAAGATAATAGTGGTAACATTGTTAAAACTGTTTACCCTCCCCAAGCTCCTTTTATAGTGCCAAATAATAAGGGTATTACATTTTCTACATTTCAAAAATTCATTGTTAATGAAGCTGCTAATGTAACTGTTGCAGAAACTAATAATTTGATTTCTCAAAATAATTATTTGAGCTTATATGTGAAAGTCTTAGAAGAACATATTTCTTCTCTTCATAAAAAGCTCGATGAGTTAATTGATTTGATAAAAAATTGAGTATTAGTCCAAATTGTACTGATATTGCTTTTTCTTTCAAAAGTAAGATAGAAGATTTGATGACTAAAACTAGTATTCAAAGGCCTCCTGATATTGAGGGATTTCAACTTAAATAACCTTTGCATGATTTAGAACAACTTCTTGATAAAAAGCTTTTAGACCTATTGATTTGTCTAATGCCTTTGCTGATAGCTTTGAGTCCTCTCCTGATTTAAAAAATCAAACCAAATTAGAGTTTAATAAGCTTAGAGGAATAATTAAAAGACAGTCGGGTAAAAATCCCAGATATGCTAATTTACCCCTCATGCAAACTTATTACTATCCGCGTCCCACTTCTCAAGATGTTCTGATAGAGAAAAGGGATTAGAATCAGACTAATGCATCTTATAGCAGAGATGATATTTATGAATGAAATCTTGATAGATTAACTAAGAGGCAATTAATAATACTCGTACACCGCATTATGATGTATTCAATGGTGTGCAAAGCCACTGGTAATACCAATAATAGAACAGATAAAGTTATCATTATAATGATAGTTACTGGTTATACTGGTAAACTTTATGGCTGGTGGGACAATTTTATGACTCATGAACAAAGAGAGTCAATTTTTAATGCTGTTGCTACTGCTCCAGGAACTGATAACCTCGGAAGAACCCTAGTTGAAAATAGGGAAGATTCTGTTTATACACCCATTCTCACAATTTTAAAACATTTTAATGGTAGATTTACCAACCAGTATGAAAATATTTATACCCTCTTAAATGGTCTTAGAGGTAAGACCCTAGGAGAATTTAGGTGGTATAAAGACACTTTTCTAAGTAGGGTTATGGAATTACCCAAAAATAGATATGAGCATTGGAAGACCATGTTTATAGACGGACTTCCTCCATTATCCACTGAAAGGGTTAAAAAAAATACTTAGAGGCTCTTATGGTGAAATTCCTTGGAAAACCTATATCCATGGTCATTTGATAGCATCCTGCACACAAGAAGGATTAAACTTGTGTAATGAGTTAAAATTGTATAGACAACTTAAGCTTGATAAGCTTAGAGAAAAATCTCAAATAGGAGATTTCTGAACCCAGTTTGGCATACCTGAACCAGTGTCCACTTCTAGGAAGAAATGGCATAGATATTCCAAAAGTGAACAGCCTTATCGGGAAAAGAAATCTAGATATAGATCCAAGGAAGAACGTGAAACTAGAAAAGCCTATAGAAAATCTACTAGATTTGCCAAAAATAGGTCTAAGCGAGATCTTGCTAAGATTAAGTGTTACAGATGTGGTAGCTTTAGGCATATTGATCCAAACTGTAAGCTTCAAAATCTTAAATCTTTAGGTTTTGCTGATGATGTGCATGATCAAGTTTATGGTTTGTTCTACACTTCAGGTTCAAAATCTGATTATAATGTTGAATCTGAATCAGAAAATGATATTGAGTTGCCTGATTTATCTGATAGTGATAATGTTAACGCTTGTTCCGATTACCAAGGTGATACCTGCACTTGTGATGACGCATTTTATAATTTGCAATCCCAGTTTGAAGATTTAAATATTCAAACCATTACTTCGGATAATGTGTTAGAACTTTTGAAAGTAGTTTCAGATGAGAAACTATGGAAAAAAATTGTTAACTTGTCTACTAGTTCAAAACCTAGTACTTCTAAAACTACTGATAGTAATACCTTTATTCCTAAAAATGATGATAGCAATACCTTTACTCCTAAAAATATTGATAGCAATTATTTTATGCCTTATTCTATATCAGAGATTAATAGACGTCTTGCTATGAGTTATGCTCCTGGTAAAGATACCTCTCTTGATGATTTAAAGTTGAAGTTGAAAACTTGAAAAAGGATATTAAATCTCTTAAATAAAATCAAATGATTTGAGATCATAGAATTTTGCAAATTTAGAAAGATATTTCTCCCACACAGATTTCCAAAGGAAAAGAAATTTTTTTCGAAGAAAGTGATACGGATGATATTAAAAATTCATTGATTCAAAAAATAATTATTTTTTTGGAATGATGCAAATTGTTACTGCTCATGAATGGTATGTCAAATGTACTATTTTGATTGATAATCATTTTTCAGTAACTAATATTTCTATGACTGATAGTGGAGCTAATGTTAGCTGCATTCAGGAAGGATTAATTCATACAAAATATTTTCATAAAACCACTCATGTAGTTAAATCTGCATCTGGACATGCTCTTGATGTAGAGTATAAATTGCCAAATACTCATATTTACCAGAATAAAGTATGCATATCACATTTCTTCTTTTGGTAAAAAATCTGTTATACCCTCAAATTGTACTTGGAACTCTTTTTATAAATGCTAGTTATCCTTATACTCATCTTGATGCAAAAGGATTTACTGCCACTTACAAAAATAAAGAGATATCTTATTCTTTTATTACAGACCCCATAACTAGAGATATTAATGCTTTGATTGATATGAAGCTAAAATGTCTTAATTTTTTTGCTACTTGAATTACTTAGCATGAATATTTGTGATACTGTGAAGTCCGCTAAGATACAAGAAAAAATTAAATTAATTTCTGAACAAATGGCTGTTGATATTTATGCTGATCACCCCAGTGCTTTTTAAAATTGCAAAGAGCATATTGTTACTCTTCCATACGAAGACAATTTCTCTGAGGATAATATCCCAACCAAATCACGACCTTGTTAGATGAATACTGAATTAGTAGAATTCTACAAAAAAAAAGATTGATAATCTGTTACAAAAAAGTTTAATAAAGCCTTTAAAATCTCCATGGTCTTGTACCGCTTTTTATTTCGATAACAAAGTAGAAAAAGAACACGGTGTTCCCAGGTTGGTAATAAATTTCAAACCTTTGAACAAATATTTAAAATTGATTAGGTATCCCATCCCAAATAAAAAGGATTTCTTATCCCGATTATATGATGCCAATATATTTTTAAGATTTGATTTAAAATCTGGATATTGGCAGATTCAAAGATTTAAAGAGCATACTTATAGAACTACTTTTAATGTGCCTTCTAGGCAAAATGAATGGAATGTTATACCATTTGGCTTGAAAAATGTTCCTTTTGAATTTCAGAAGATAATGAATGATATATTTAACCCTTATATGGATTTCATCATCGTTTATATTGATGACATTCTTGTGTTTTCTAAAACATTTGAACGCAATATCAAGCATCTTGATAATTTCAAGAAAAATGTGATACAAAATAGTTTAGCGATATCTAAGACAATAATGAGTTTATTTCAAACAAATGTTAGATTCTTAGGACATAATATCTGTCAAGGAAAGATTACCCCCATTCAAAGATCCCTTAATTTTGCTTCTAAATTCCCTAATGTTATAACTGAAAAAACTCAACTACAGAGATTTTTGGAAAGCTTGAATTATATTTTCCCTTTTTATAAGAATTTATCTCGTGATTTAGCCCCATTATATGATAGGCTAAAAAAGGACTATAAATGAGCATGGATGGATAGTCATACAAATCTTGTTAACTAAATTAAATAGAAGGTAAAAACCTTACCCTGTGTAACTTTAGCCAATCCCACCTGGCAAAAAAATAATTGAGTCGGATGTATCTAATATTGGTCATGTCGAGTACTCTTAGTACTCACATCTCCCATTTCCATGAGTAGAAAAATTCATATCTACGGTAGCCCATGAAATGCTAACCATCGTTAAATGTGTTCTGAAATTTCCGAATGATCTTTAAAATCAAAAGTTTTTGATAAAAACTGGATCTCAATCTTTGAGGTATATGTTTAATAAAGATTTTAAACATGATGCTTCAAAATTAATATTCTCAAGGTGGAAAGCTCAGTTAGCCTCTTTTGATTTTGAGATTCAGTATAAAAAGGTAATTGATAATTCCCTCCCTGATTTCTTATCTAGAGAATATCTCAGTTAGAATGACTTTTTATACATTATTTCTTACTGCAAAAAACTTTGATTGCTATACTAAAGGTAGTTCCGTTATACAGAGATATTCAAAATCTCATAATTGATAAAATCATCCATGATATGGTCGAAGAAGAATTTTTTGTCTTCAGTTATGAAGAAATTAGAGATATTGACTGGTACGATTTGAAAATATCTGATTAATTGTCCTCTTTGTAGTATGGCTACTGACCCATAATGGTAGATAGCCAGAGGAAAATGACAAGGTAGACTAGGAGGAAGATCAGCCTCCGGTGGAAGAGAAAATCATCCCCAACAATCAGATTATATTCTTGATTATTATACGAATCCTCGTCTAATTCCCCAGTTATACAAATGGGAAATAAGAGTTTGATAAACTCCTAAGTATTTCAGAAAGACGAATCCTCATCATCCCCTTTAATTCATCTGGACGATATTCTAGAGGATAGTCCGTTATATAGATAATTGCAAGCATATTTAGCAGCTCAGAAGCAAAGTGATACATTTTCCTCAATTGCTAAAGACAAGGACAATGATGATACAAGTCCTATGAATAGCTAGAAAACAAATTAATTGTATTTCTTGTTGAAAGCTCTGAGATTCAGAGACAAAATAAACCGTGGAAGATACTCCATAAGTACTTGATAGATAATTTTTATTTTCTGGGTGAGTCATACAAAACCCGTTTTTATTATGAGACTATTCTCATTTCCACAGGAAGTGCAAAATTTGAGCACTTTTCTAGATATAACCTAGAAGGGAATGTTTATAACTTCTAAAAAATTGTTATTAAAAAGATTATATTTGTCGAAGATTGGGGGATGACCATAATCATAGAAAAATAGATTTTGCTTAAAGATTCCCGTTTAAATTTCACTTATTGGGACTACATTCAAGCCTTTAATAAAGTGCTTTATTATAACAATGACCGACATAAACATTCTTGGTTTATGAAAGTTTGTATAAAGATATTTGCAGAACCAATTCCAAACTGGTTTTTGAATTGGTGGTCCTACCATGGTCCAACCATCCAAATATTGCCAGATCAATTTCTTAAGTTACACAAAGAATGAACTAAAATATCCCCACAGTTAAACGAGTTGTATCACGCAGAGCATGTCTGTAATCTGGAAAAAATTGTCCAGATATATTTCTTTATTGAATTTTCTATTCCTTGGATACATAAATGGTGTCCAAAACTGGGATTCATAAAAGAACAAATCCCATGTTTATATAGGGTATTCTATAATAATTTTTGGGATAAATTGATGCCGAAGGATTCCATAACCAAAAATTTGTATGGACAGAGCTTTTAGACTCTATTGAAAATATAGTTTGGGAATATCTAGCAGCCCCTCAAAAGGATATTATCGAGGATAGATCAATACAATACATTGCTAGAAGAATCTCTGTACATGACGGAGATAGAATTGAAATGATAGAGAAATACTTGGAAGAAGTCAGGAGAAATCTGCTTCAATCTGTGAACCAACATGATAAGTCAGACACTTCAATGAAAAGTATGACCAGTGATGATATCGCTGAAGAAAATATTCAGGACTCTCAACCTATCCCCTCAGACAAACCACTATCTAAGGATGTCATTGCAAGGATAGAAGAATTTCTTAAAAAATTAAAGGGAAAAAATAAAGTATGATATACTGTTGACACAATGATATATTGGTGACATAGTAATTACAGTGTTCACGGGACTAGATAAGGGACCTATAGTACTGTACATAGATTCCTACATAGTAGATACACTGTATATGGGTCCCGAATATGGGACCCAGAGTACTGTACGTAGATTTTTTTTCTTTTCTATATATAAAGCCTTCATTTGTTAAGGAAGGCAGAAGTGTATTTTTTATATATTTTCTGGTTCTAAGCTTTCTCTATCTCCTAGTTCTCTTGTACATTTCCTTTCAAGTTTGAATAAAAGATTGCCGTTAAATATTATTTTGTCCTTTCTTCCAGCCATTTGAGGTATTTGTTAGTTCTTTTTATTTAATTTTTATGTTACTCTCTCTCGCTCTCTAGCCGTGACTATGTTCGTCTAAGCACTTTCATTTCTATGCTAGAGATCTAACTTCTCTTACATAATAACTATGAAAGATCCAGTCTCTATCAAAATATAAAGGAATTTTTCTATAGTTTCTTGGCTTGGTTCCGGGATGGTGGTACAGTCGAAGTTAGTACTGCTTCTGTTGGCTTTGTCTTAGTGACTACGTCTAGCAAGCCGTGACTCTTAAGACCGTTAAAGATAAGAGAAAAAAGGGCATCCCTCTTCACAGTTAGAATCGCTAGACACATGAGCTTAACTCAAGTATGTATTAAATTCTGACAGGCCCTTTGCTCGGGTAAAAATTTTCAATAAGCTATATGAAATTCTATATATTTTGGTTGGTTTTCCTATATTAACTTATAGGTCTGGATGGCCGCACGGATTACCGCCAGCCCCTCAGATCCTGTAATCTGGTCTTCTTCCTTGATTCAAACATCAAATTCATTCAAAACAATCCTAAAAAGTTGCAAAAATTACTTGAAACTTCAAATTTAATTTCCTCAATATATACCCATTCATTTGTAGTAAAACCCACTTGAGGCTGAGCTTATTATGAAATCAATGGAACTTTACAAGTTCTTCTTCTTTCTTGAGTATTTTCTAAAATTTAACCTGAATATCCTCTAAATAACTTCAAATTTTAAGTATTAATATCCTAGTAATGTTTATGATCAATTGAAACGGCACCCAATAGTATCTCCAAAACAAACTCGACAACGCTTATTTCAAATTAATCTCAAATTTCATACGCGGATTTGACTTTCAAACTCAAAATCTAGATCTAGTTCAAACATAAAGCATCAACTCTACAATCAAACGAGTTATTTTAAATCAATCAAATTTCAAAATCATTGCACATCAATTCTAAAATTAAAATTACCATAAGAAAAAATAAAGAAGAAGAAGAAGAAGAAGAAGAAGAAAAATATTGAAATAAAAAGACTGTATTATATGTACAACAATATATAATACAGTATACAAATGTAAACATTGTTATACAAAAAAATAGACTTCATCTTGTTTCTTTAATTCAAACACAAATTCATTAAAAAAACACCTCAAAACTACACTAAATTATCTTAAAAAATCACATTTGAACTCTTCAATATATAATCGCTCTTTTGCAATCATACCCATTGAAAACAGAGCTTATTTACGAAAATTTAATTTTCTGAATTTGAACTTTAGAGTTTCAATAATGACTAAACATAAAAAAAGATTGTGTTACAACTGTGAAATTATAATGTAAAATGAACAGGTTTCACCAATTGTAATGAATTTCACAAATTGTAATGAATTTTGTGCAATAAGATTGAATTTGTAATTAGCATCCAAGGTATTCAAACTGTGCAAAATCAAATACAGGATTTGAAGAGATTACCCAACTGCGCGAATTCAAAAGCTTATCGGATATTTTTTGTACATTTCAAGAATACCTTAACAATGAAGATGAAGATTGAAATTTTGCATGTGTGTGTGAGAGAAAGAGGGAGAGAGAGAGTATTTATTTCTCTAAATATGTAAAGTAACTTTCCTTTTCTATAAACATTGGGTCATTTTTGGTAAGAGCTTAGAAAAGTTGACCATATTTTGCAATGAAAGGTTGTCACATGCACTTTTATGTATTTTTTTTTAATTATTTATAAAAATATCAATACATCTTTACACACCATTTATACAATACTGATACATTAGATAACTATTTATACAATATTCATACATATCGATACACATTTATACAATATTGATACTTACATAACTATTTATACATTATATATACATATTCATATACCATTTATATATTATCAATACATTACATATATACTACATAACTATTTATATAGTATCGGTACTTTACATACACATTATATATACATTACATATACAACATTCGAGAAGTTATATAAGAATTTCCTTTGGTTAATAATAAAATTATATAGTTACCAAAAAAGTATCATTTAGTCAGGATTTCGCTATAATTTAGCCACGGTCCATGTGTGGCAAAAAGATGATTTTTTTTCTTTTGGGCTATTTAAAGCATGATTATTCTTTTTTGTAAATTAATTACATTATCGTATCTATTTGAAATTATCTCATTATTTATGTCACATATTAGTTATGGGATATTAATTATTTCATTTTCTACTTTGCATCACAGAATAATATATTAATTCCTTCATAACTTAAACATGTATTAGTTATGCGAATTTTTAAATAGCAAACCATTACAAACCATACGTCATATTAATTTTATACATGAATAACTTATCCTCTCAATAACTACCAAAATTGTATAACTTATATAGAAATTAATACATGAAAATTTTACTTCTTTACTAGTTACTAAACATTCTCTAAAAGTTCAATAAATCATTTATCTCTTTAAATTTGTCAAGATATTACATTTAGATACCGAATTAAGTTTGTTCCAATTAAATACCTTAATTGTATGACCTGATTTGTGAAATTTTACTTTTATGTAATTTGACTATTTTTCCCTTTTCGTAGTTGCTATATGTTGATTTTGGAGAGTGAGGATAGTTTACACAGTTTCCTATGCCTCCGGGAGGGCTTGAGAGAGTTTGAGGTGTTTAGGGGCTTAAAAGGTCTTACAGTTGATTTTATTCAACATTTGATATTCTGAGTGTCAGATAGCAATTTGGACAATTCTATAAGATTTAGAATGTCGAATTTGGGTTGGTAGAGGGGTTGGATTAGGTTTGAAACCTTTAGTTTGTATTTTGACCCTCCATTTGAAAAACTAGTGAAATTTACCTTAGAGTGATCTTGGGGATTAATTTGTGAAAAATGATCTTTTCTGAAAATCCAACATTGTTATTGAGTCCGGAATGTCAAAAATTGTCTAGTAGCATAGTCCATTTGCATTCACGTATTTTCAAACAAATCTCGAAGGGTTGATTGATTACTTTGCAAACTGAGCAAAATTGTTGATATGCTGATATCTAGTGTAGCCGATTAAGTGGCCAAGGTATTCACTTTAACGGTCAGGTATGGATTATGTGGTAGGCGCTAAAAGGCCATCATTATATATATATATATATATATATATATATATATATATATATATATATATATATATATATATACATACTCCTCTTGTGATTTTTCATTATTTTTGGACTTTGAGCTTTCGGTTTGGGCGATTTTTAGGGTTTTCACCACTATTTGAACTTGATTAATCTCCAAAATCTTATTTTCATTTCTTTACATTAAATTATATCATCAAAACACTCTTTAATCTTGGTTTTAAAATGAGATTTTGAGGATTATTTTTAAAAAAAGCTTAAAAATAAATTTTCTTCAAGGGTCATCTTTGAACAAATATAACTCGATGTTAATGTGTTATTTTGGCTGACTTAGACCCACCAAATTGTAGATAATTGAATTAGCTTTCCAAAGATACCAATTTCGCCTTAATCCAATACCCGAGCGAAAAGTTATGCCCATTTTCGTGAGAGACAGTAAGCATAGGCGATTGGTTAGGCGCTGCCCAATCCAAGCATAGGCGATTGGTTAGGAGCCGCCTAACCTAGCTTAGGCAATCACTTGGGCGCCGCCTAAGTCAATTTCAGGTGCCAAAAACACTCCGTTTTGAGTTATTTTAAGGGTAATTAAGTCTTTTAACACTCCTTACACGTCCCTAAACTTAACCCTATGAAATATATAGCTTCTAAACATATTACAACCCTATTTTCATCTCAAAGCTCATCATCCAAGAGAACTAAAGGAGAAAAACAACTAGTGTTGCGTAACTAAGCTTGAAGATCCGATTTCAAGGAAATTCCTCCGTCAATCATCAAGAATCTTTCCTCCTAAGGTATGCGTGAGTTGATTTATGGATCCCTTTCATCCATACAGCTCAAAAACCATCTTTTTAATTATAAAGTATGATTTCTATATTGTTAGGTGTTGATGATCATGTTGTTGATATTGAGTGATTCCCAAGATGGAATCTTTATATGTTTTTGTGAATTTATGATATCATATGAGTTGGAAACATGTAAATTTGGTTGTTCATGATGTATAATTTGATGATTTCACCTATGCTTAAGATGTGCATGTAAGGTGTTTGATAAAATGCCTAAGAAACTAGAAATCATGCAATATAGCTAAATTGTGACTAAGTGAAGGATTCATGATATGCCCTTACGTTCCAATGACTTCTATGTCGATAATGTGCCTTGTAAATGTTGTTGGAATACTCATGAACTATTCTTATGAGATCATTCTATGTTTACTTGTAAATCCTACTTATGAACAAGATGTATGATAATCATGCAATCCACATGAACTTCCATGCTATTGGTATGTGTTGCCAATATGATTATGCAATGAACATGATATTAAGATTGTGCAAGTACTTCCATGTGATATGAAATCCTTTCCATGAAATACATTGTTGATAACCATGCTTAGTATGAGATCCCTACTTATGATATTATAAATTATGGACTCTACTCTTATGATCAAGTCAGTTATGTGTGTCAGTTTTCTTCCATCGAGTCCTGGAGGTACTTGTACCCAAAAACTATAGCTGTGTGCCTAGAACCATGTCATGTTTCACGATATCCGAACTCAAGCTATGATTCCATAGACTTTAGTTAGTCATGTGACTCAGGAAAGCCTCATGATCTTAGTCAGTTGTCAGATCTCAGTAATATTCCGCCAGTCAACAGAATTCAGTAAGATTAAGTCATGCACAGTCAGTTATTCATGTCCAGTCCCTCCAGATGGGAGTAGAGGTTAGCACCGAGTGAACCCAAGGATGGGAACTTACCCGCTAGTTCAGGGTGTGATTCTTAGTAGTCATCCTTGTGTTCCAGAACTACGTAGATAGCGTAGGTTGAGACATCTTAACCCATTAGATTTGGGTTGATGAGGTGGCTTAACCCATCAGTTTAGGGTTCCCACCATTCTTATTGAGTACCTACTAGATAAGGGTCACTCACAGGCTGTCCTTACCCGTGGCACGGTATTGAAACCCCTTCAATCGGGGCAGAGATTGGACCCCATCTTAGCCATAACGGCATACATGAGGCATATCGATTAAACACTACTTCTCATAGTTTTAGTACAATCTTAGTAAAAGAACTCAGGGCATTCTTCAAATTTCAGTATACACAAGACTGTCAGATACAGTCGTCTATGTTATCAGTTTCAGTATCAGTCATGACAGTTATCAGTAAACCATGTATTAGCTTACAGGTCATGCTATCACGTATTCACGGTCCCAGTTTCTATATATGTGTGTTTGCACTCCCAGTTTATATTAGTCAGTCAGTGTTGTTCATGCATGAAACCCTTTATATTCAGCTTACCTTCCTCATATACTCAGTACTCCAGTTGTACTAACGCATTTGCGCTATGGTGATTTCTTTTCATGTTACACCATAGGTTCCGAGACACGAGCTCCAGTCCAGCAGTAGTGGTAGCATTCTAGTCCTAGAGACATAGTAAGACCTCATTGATTTGAGAAAAATATGATTTGATTCATTTATTTATTTCATCAGTTCATTTTTATGGAGTTAGTTGGAGACATGTTCCTTCAACTTCTTATTCAGATAGTTTAGAGGCTTTCAGATTTATGTTCAGATTTACGTTCAGACTGAGTTGTTTTGGGTATTTTCACCCACATGATTGTATTCAGTTGAACCTTATGGCCTTACGGTTCTATGTATTCTGCATTATTATATTATGAATTGTAGTATACAGGTATAGATATCAGTCATGGGTTAGCTTGTGGTCCCTCGGGGTCATAAGCACTGTGTAGTATTCTAGTTCAGTGAATCCGGGTGTTACAGGTGCGCAACGAGAACTGATATCATGAATAATTGATACAGTGAGTTAATTTTTGAGCTTACTTATACATGTATTGAATGGATTTGATAACTTCATACTAATCTAACTATGAGTATTATATCTTCATACTAATCTAACTGTGGGCCGAGATATGTGTCATCATGACCTTGACTTTTGGGTCATGACAAATTTATATGAGAGCATTAGGTTCATCGATCTCATAAGTTTAAAAGCAGGATGTCCAGTAGAGTCCCACGAATTGATACATAGATGTCCATATCTATCTTTGAGAGGATATAAGATATCTTTAGAAAATCTACTCTAATTTAAATCCTTCTTAAATGGATTGTTCATACTCAATGTTCTAAACTTGTATTCCATTCCTTTTTATGTAGATGGTAAGGATTAGGTTCAATAATGCTAGGGATGTTGAACCGACATCCGAGGGTGTTCCCTTGAGTTTACCTGGTATTTCTCAAACTTTAAGTGGTGTTTCACCATTTGTATCAGTGTCTTCTTATAATATTCCTACTTTAAGGGTACAATTTTCATTTATGGTATCCTCGCCTGTAGATTCAGTATCTGTCATACTTACTATTTCCCTAGTTGGTTTGTGTATAGTGATGTCTTATAATGATCAGAAGAGGTTTAAGAGATCTATTCTTGTAGCTTCTTCCAAGTTAGTGGAGTGATTGGTGAAGATGCCTATGAATTTCTAATTGACTACTAGGAGAAGTTACATAATCTCGAATCCCTTGAGTCTCATGGAGTTGCTTATACTACCTATCAATTGATAAATGTTGTTTTGGATTGGTGAGGTCTTTATCCAGTTGTAGGTCTTTGGGTTCACCTGCTATGACTTGGGCCCAGTCTTCTGAGGCCTTCTTGGAGAGATTTTTCGTATATCTTGAGTGATCAGATGTGTGATGAGTTTGACCATTTGGAGTAAGGCTCCATATATATTCTCGAGTATGAGGCACACTTCTATGCTCAATCTAGGTATTCAGCTTCTAACATTCTACTGAGTCAGAGAAGATTTATAAGTTTATGAAGGGATAAAGGGTCCTTATCAGTTGGATACTACCCAAATAGTTGTTTCAGGGGATTTTTTTTGAGTAATATTAAGCATGCCAAGTTGATTGAGTCTATACCTAGGCTACTAAAAAAGGCACCAAGAAGGTGCACCATCAGCGTGAGTTTAGTGGTCATGCCTCCCACGGTAGAGATTTCTTGAGTAGAGGTTCCTATGGTTATCATGGTAGGTCGATTCAGGATGCTTTACAGGGTTCAGGTGGTAAACCCTTTCAAGTAGCCAAGTAGCGGGTTATGCTAGTAGAGGTTCCAACTTTAATTCTTCAGGCTGAGGCAGTCATCCTAATTCGTCTCTACCCCCTCAGATTAAGTTTGACCATAGAAAATCAATTGTATGTGATGAGGTTGTCCATTTGTCCAAGGATTGTCCCTGGCATGTGTAAGCACCTACTCAGAAAGGTTCTCAACTTCAGCTTTGCCCTACTTCAACATCTGCAGCGAGATGTGGTTCACTAAAAAATGAGGGCGGTGCTAGAAGTTCTTGAGGTAAAGGTAGGGGAGATCGTGGTGGTGGCCATAGGATTACTTAATTCGAGAGATGACGTGGACAGTGTTATGATATACCTCATAGACTCGAGCCAAAGCCATATGATGTAGTTTTTTACAATTAGTATCCTACTTTTCTATAGATTTGCTTTCTTGTTATTTGACCTGGGTCTAGATTCTCCTATATCTCTACATATTTTTCTTTTAGTTTTGTTGCTTTTTGTGAGCTCCTTTCTATGTGTAACGGCCCGAGACTACCCCCTAGTTGTTACACGGTGCTTATGGTCCCTAGGGACTACAAGCGAATCCATGAACTGGTACCTGCCATGAGAACTGAATAATATAATCATAAATGCAGAAGAATAACTAAAATGCCATAAGGTTTTAATAATGAAATGACTACTAAATTATGAATCTGGCATAATACTAAAATTTGAACAATTTGAATAGCTAACTGTAGTGTCTGAAAAGCCTCTAAATTGAATACTGTGAGTTGATGGGACATGCCCCCAACTAACTTTACTAACTACTGAGATAAAGACATGAAGTAATATAATTTATCCTCGGATGAGGAGGATTCACCACTGCTAATTTACTGCCGATGATCTGAAGGACTAAGTACGATCCAGGAACTAAGCGTCAGTACCTATGATATGATACATCATAGCGCAAAAGAAAGGTATACGATCAGTACTTTGAATATACTAGTATGCTAAATAAGGTAGGCTAATATGCATGGTATCATGAATAGGAATAATAATAACTAACTGATTATACTTGTAAAATATAGAGTACTGAGTAGAGAATATAAAATCTATAGGTAATAAAAATATGGAGAAATCTATAAATACCAAGTATGTACGACAGTCTACAAATACTGAAGATATAAGCAAATCTGTGGATACTGGGGATGATGACCAAGCATATAATATGGATTAAGTAAAATCTGTAAACTGAAATACTGACAAAATTCTGATATCTATATGCTTTGGCCAAACAACTTAAAAATTGTATAACTAAATTGAGACTATAACTGAGACTATCTATGAGACTATGGGAGGTATCATCTAAACGACATTCCCCAATTTGAGCTAATTGGGGTCCAACCTATAAACCTAGTTAGAAGGGTGTTAATACCTTGTCACGAGTACCAACAATGGCTATACGGATCCACTAAACTGATATCATGTCCAAAGGACTAAGGGTGTCAAACCTGAACTGACGGGTGACTACTGTGAGATAGTCAAGCTTAATATAATGGCTGACTACTTATATCCTATGCTGGCTATGTAGTTCTAGAGCATAGGGACTGCTACTAACGACTCTCCCTATCTGATGGGAAAGCTGCCATCCCTACACTCGCTCGATGCTAAATCCTACTCCAAACTAAAAGACACTGAGATACTTGACTGTTCTGAGTTTAATGACTGATATCTGACTATTCTGATAATGCTCATAATAAAATTTAAGGACTATTCTATAACGTACTAAGACTAGACTAAATAAAAAACTATAGTTTTTGGGTATTCAATACCCCTAGGACTCAAAATAACAATACTAAAAAGACACTAAAGCTTAGGGGACAAATCATGAAGTTTTTTTATTAAATCAATCACTCTTGTAGGCACTTTATCAAACACTTGTAGTTCATGGTTAAAAACAATCATAGAAATGTCCTTAAACATATAGAAATAACATGAATCTGACATAATGGAGTTAAATCATGGTCTTGTTCAATAAATAATAACATTAAAACATGGAGGATTGAATAATAACAATAATTTCATGGTAACATGGTATAAAATCATAGTTCATGGAGATTCATGGGTGAAATCATAATTTAAAATATAATAACTTGAAAAGATCATAATTTTATAATTTAAAAGGGTTTCTTGGACTCTATGGATGAAAGAGATCCATGGATGAACATCTAATATACCTTAATTGATGGATTTCTTGAAGTTCTTGGTGAATTCTTAAGGATTGACCTTGAATTTGAGAGTTACGATTCTTGATTGGGGAGAGAATGCCTTTTGATTTGGGGGAAATTAATTAAAGAATGATTTAAAAATATTTTTAGGGCTTAAATATCACACCTGGGCGGACTAAAATAATGGGGAAACGACTGTTTTATCCCTAAATAAAATATTAATTTTTCATAAAATTTTCCCAAAATGGGCACCTGGAGTGACGTGGTGCTATCGCGTCGTGTCACTAGAAATAGACAACTGGGTACTGGGCTGACGTCGCGACATGCCACTATCACGGTAAGCCTTTGGATACCATTTTGGCCACCTCCGGTATGCGCCAACATCACAGAGGCCCACTAAAAATTGATAAATGAGAAATTGTCCTACTTTGCGATGCGCCATGATCTCGAAGTCATACTGGAAATTGACAATTGTCATTTGGGCTTCCTACCTGACGTGCTAAGGGTTAAAATGACGATGTTTAACGACTGAAACTTTAAATCGCCATAACTTCTTACTCGGTTATTGGATTTAGGAAAATTCTATATCGTTGAAAAGCTAATTCAATTTTCTACGCAATGGCAGGGTCTAAACTGGAAAATAATGAGTTTTTCAAAAATTTTATATATGAATACTCATGTACTGGGACATAGATTATGCTAGGGAAATATGGGGTATTACACTATGCCTCTTCATATTTCTACTCCCGTAGGAGATTTTTAGTGGTTGATCAGGTGTACCGATCTTGTATAGTTACCCTTATGGGTTGTGAGACTTGGATTGACTTGATTATCAGAGATATGGTAGATTTTGATGTTATCTTGTGTATGGATTGGTTACCTCTATATCATGTTATTTTGGACTATTTTACTAAGATCGTGACCCTAGCTACTCTGGGTATACCAAGGTTGGCTTGAAAGGGTACTCTTAATTTCGGTCCAAAGGGAGTTATATCATTTCTAAATGTTTGTCACATGGTAGAGAGAGGATGTATGTCTTATTTGGCATATGTTTGTGATATTAGTATGGCCTCAATGCTTCCTATGGATTCTATTTGGGTTGTTTGAGAGTTCATGGATATGTTTCCTAAAGATTTGCCCGGTATGCCTCTAGATCATGATATTGATTTTTCTATTGAAGTGGAGCCAGAAACCAATCTCATTTTCATCTCTTCCTATAGGATGGCTCCAATTTAGTTGAAAGAATTAAAGAAGCAGTTGCTTGATTTATTGAGTAAGGGTTCATTAGGTTTAGTGTATCTTCTTGGGGTGATTATGTCTTGTCTTGTTTATAAATAAGAAGAATGCTTCTTTGTATATGGGTATTAATTATAGGCAGTTGAACAAAGTGTCGGTTAAGAACAAGTATTATCTTTCTCGCATGGATAATCTGTTCGACCAGCTTCAAGGTGCTTTCATGTTTTTAAGATTGATTTGAGATTTGGGTATCACTAATTGAAGATTAGAGCTTCAAATATTCCTAAAGATGACCTTTTGGACTTGATACAGTTATTATGATTTCTTGGTTATATGTTTTGGGTTGACTAATGACCCTGCAAGTTCATGAAGTTTACATCTTGGTTTATTCTAAGAATGAGGTCAATCAAAGATTGTATAATGAGAAGTTGTATGCCAAGTTCTCCAAGTAATGAGTTTAGGTTGGATTTTATCTCTTTATTGGGCCATGTGGTGACTAAGGATGGCATTATGGTCTATCTGGCCAAGATATAGTGAATATTGATTGGGCAAAATATACTTCTCAGATTTGGATTTGGAGTTTAATTTGTTTGGCGGGTTATTATCGATATTTTGTGGAGGATTTCTTATCTATTACAGCTTATTTGACTAAGTTAACTCAGAAGAAAATGGGTTTTCAGTGGTCAGATGCTTGTGATAAGAGCTTTCACAAATTAAAAGAGTTGTTGATATCGACCCCTATTTGACTTGCCTAAGAAGAGCGTGGGTTTTACCATGTTTTGTGATTCTTCTGGTGTTGGTTTGGGTGTGGCGTTGATGTAGGAAGGTAAGGTGACTGCTTATTCTTCTCGTCAGTTGAATCCTTTTGAGAAGAATTACCCTACCCATGATTTGGAGTTGGCAACCATAGTATTTGAGTTGAATTTCTAGAGACATTACTTGTATTGAGTTCCTTGCAAGATTTTTTTAGACCATCAAAGCCTTCAGTGCTTCTTCAATCAACGATCTTAATATGAGGCAACAACATTGGCTTGAGTTTCTTAAGGATTATGACTTTACTGTTCTTTATTATCCAGGCAAGGATAATGTGGTTGCAGATATCTTGAGTCGAAAGTCGACTAGTATAGAGAGTTTAGCTAATCTCTTGACCTAAGAGTGGCCTTTAGCATTAGAAATACTGTCTTTAGCTAACTTGATGGTTAGGTTGGTATTTTGACACCCGAATATATTCTAGCTTTTATTGATGCTAAATCTTTTTTGATAGAGAATATTCGAGCTCACTAGTTTGATGATAATAGTTTGAGGATGATTCAAGATAAGGTATTGAGAGGCAAAGCTAAGGCAATATCTCTTAATTCTAATGGTGTTTTGATAATTGGTAGCTAAGTTTATGTGTTGAGAATCGATAGACAGGTGAGATTGATTTTAAAGATGGTGCATCCTGGTATTCTATTCATTCAGGGTGGCTAGGATGTACTTTGATTTGAAGAAACATTACTGGTGGGATGGTATAAACAAGAATTTAGCAAACTTTGTCGATCATTACTTGTGTTGTCAGCAGGTGAAGGCCAAGCATCTGAGATTGGGTGGTTTGCTTTAAAGATTACCCATTCCTGTATTGAAGTGTGAATGGATCACTATGGACTTCATGAGTGGGTTTCCTTGTACGTTTTATGATTTTCATAGCATTTGGTCATCGTGGATTGGTTGACCAAATTAGCCCATTTTATATCTATTTAGACTTCCTCTAGTGCCAAGAGGTTGGCATGTATTTATGTTCATAGGATAGTTCATCTTTATGGAGTAACCGTGTCTATTATTTTAGACAGAGGCACAGTGCTTACATCTATCTTCTAGCAGATGTTTTAGGAGGATTTGGGTACTCAGTTTGACCTTAGCACAATTTTCCATCCCAGACCGATGGTCAGTCAGAACAGACTATTTAGGTTTTGGAGATATGCTCCACTCATGTGTTATGGACTTCAAAGGTGTAATGCCCCAGAAAATCCAAGCCTAGGCTAGAACCATGCTTCAAATAAATTTAGGGTAAATCATCAAGTTTTAACAACATGAGAAGGGATTTGGGCATGTACCAAGGCCACAAGAACCCCCTAGCCTTAACAAAGCTAAAGTCTTCCTTACCGATCTATACCTAAAGAAGTGATTAGCTTTAAACAAGCATAACTTCCAGATTCAGATATATTTTTGAGTCCCAAACCCACCAAATGGATTACCTTTCCAACGTATCTAGTTTCCCTCAAGCCTACTTTGGAGTAAAATATTATGGCCTTTCTAATAATGCATTTCCTTGCAGTGAGATACCACTAGCCAAACCACAACTATGGTTACATTATACAATCGTGGTTACATTTTACAACTATAAAATGGTATCGTTTGATCGAGAAAACTCCAACATCTAAAAGTTGATAAAGTGTACCCTCTTGCCACGAGAGAAAACCATGATTGTTCTTCAAAACTAAGATCCCCTGGCACGATCGTAAGTCCCACAGATGCCCTTTATGTAACCAATAAACATATGAACCAAGGTACAATGTAGTCCCATGATCATACTAAGAACCGTCTGATCATGTTCATAGAGCTCTCATCCAACTCCTAACCACTAGTGAAAACCACTGTCATAGGTTGGTCCCTACAATTATGGGAAGGTCTCGTACGTCCCTTCTTGCAGTTTCCTGTTATGAAATTGTAAGGGGCATATCAATCCCTTAAGTCTCCATCCCAGCTTGAGGTAATAGTATTCCTTAATTAATTAATTATTTCTATTTTATATCACAAATCTATTCTCATGCCATAGTGTTCGTCCATGAGTCTGAATCAACCATGCTTCAGTACCATGTCAGCGTTCAGCTCTTAGAAACTTAGTGTAGGAATTTTATATATAGAGTGTAAGAGGTTTTGAATGATATCAGGAGAAGTGGTGAAGAAAATCTGGGAATTAAAGCTTTTTTCCCCTAACCTTCCAGCTTAATCAGTTTCCATTCAGGGATGAATCACCCAAACGGTGAGATATTGTAATGCCTTGAAAAATCCAAGCCTCAAGTACATATCGGGTAAATCGTCAAGTTTTAACCGCATGACAAGGGATTCAACCATGTAACAAGGCCACAAGAACCCCCTAGCCCTTAACTAAGCCAAAACCTCCCTTATCAATCGATTCCTAAAGAAGTTATCACCTTTAAACGAGTATAACTTCTAGATTCAGATGCATTTTTGAGTCCCAAACACACCAAAAGTTAGATATTAGGATTACCTTTCCAACACATCTATTTTTTCTTTAATCCAACACCGAAGTAAAATTTTATGGTATTTTTATTAAAGTACTGCTCTGTAGTGAGATACCACACGCCCAGGGGTGTTAAATGGGTTAATTTGACCTGGCCCATTTAGGAACCCAGCTCGGTTTGACCTAGCCCGATTAGCCCCCAGACTGTAGGGTTTCGGGTCCCGGGCTGGGCCAATTTCTTTTGGGGCCCGGTTAACCCGGCCAAAACCAAAACTGATCTAGGCCCGCGGTTAATCAGCCCAGCCCGACCCGATTATTATTTTTTTTTAAATTCAGATTTGACCGTTGGGCCAAAGTATCCGTTGAGCCCAACAACTATATGACCGTTTGGACCCAAAAATGGCTATTTCGTCCTTTTTAATTAATTTTTTTTTTACTTAAAATATTTTTTAAAACCTAAAAAATTTCTATAAATACCCTACACTTTCAAATCATTTTCCACACAATTTTCATTCTCTCAAATCTCATTCTCTCTCAAATCTCAATTCTCAAATATTCTATATATCTCCTAAAGTGCTCAATTTAATTTTTTAATTTTGCGATTACAAAGTACGAGTAAAGGTTTCTAAAGTCGCAACTTTCGGATAGTTCCAAAATTTAGTATTGTCATTCCATCTCTTACTTTTAATTTTTAATTAGTGTATTACTTGATGAATATTTAATTTTATTATTTTTGTGTATTTTGAATTTTTTTTAGCTTGATTTATAATTTTATATTATGGATAAATTAAAAAATCTTGCCAGTAAAAGTGTCAAAACAAAATTTCCTAGCAATGGTAGTGGTAGTAAAAAGCAAATTACTGGCGGTAGAGGTATTTCAAGTAGTAGATAAACCCGTTGTCGTGCCCCTATTTTCCTTGCAGAAAGTGGAATTCGACATGACCACTCTTTTTTGGGATTATTTGAGAGGATAGTGAAAATTCACCACCTAACGTATTTGTAATGACCAGATTTGCTGAACCAAATGCTACACGATGCTCATGACCCTGAGGGACCGCAAGCTAACCCATGACTGATATCTGTACCTGTATACTACATAAGATAACTTAATAATGCGGAAACATGCACTAAAAGGCCATAAGGTTCGATCATGAACATAACTGAATAACGTAACGTCTGTGTGGGGTAATAGAATACCCAAAACAAAACTGAATTTTAAAACATGATAGTCTGTATCTAGTCTGCATCTAGTCTGAAAGCCTCTACTGTCTAAAGAATCTGAATAAGGAGTTGATGGGACATGTCCTCAACTAAATCCAACTAATAAGCTAATCAATGAGATACCAGAAAATCATTATTTCCTCGAAGGATGAGGACTCACTTCTACTCTGACTGCAAAATCTGAAATCTACTGTTGATCTGGAACTCGTGTCTCTAAGGGTTTAAATCTTAGGGTTGCATGAATCTATGGATATAGTAATTAAACTCACATAGAAAATATCAAAAATCATGGAGTAGAATCCAATTTCACATCTATCATACATGAACATGAGCAACCAAAATATGAAAACATATAGAAAATCCATAACTTGAGTTTAGAAAAGGGATTTTTGGACTTCATGGACGAAAAGAGCTCATGAATGAACACTATGCATACCTTAGTTCATGATTTCCAGAAGATTGATGGTGAAACCTTCTTGAAATTGGACCTTCTATGAAAGCCCTAGCTAGAGTTGTTGAGAGTATTTGAGAAAAACATCAATATTTTGGATGAATAAGGGATAAATACCGTGTTGGGAAACTTATAAAGAGGGTCAAACTGAACCTTTTAACTCTGGACACATAATTAAATTTTTAGTAAAATTTCCCAAATTGGGCCCTTGGCACGACGCGACGTTATCGCGATGTGTCACTGGAAATTGACAATTGAAAAACTACAAGGTGGCGCGATGCGGAGTTATCGCGTTGCTTCCTTGTCTACGACCAGGAGTTTGCCGTGACATGCCAGTATCTTGGAGAAACACTGGAATTTGACAATTGCCATTTGAGCTATCTCCACGACGCGCTGAAGGCTCAGGTCAAACACTGTCTCACTAAAAAGGCTCTAACTCTTCACGTGGGTGTCGTATTTGGGCGAATTATATATTGATAGAAAGATTATTCAATTTCCCACGTTATAGGAATTGAAAATAATGGAAGTACCGCGTGTATAAGAATGAATTATAATATCTCCTTCTTGAGAACATTCATCCTCAAATGAGACTGACTGAGAGTGGAAATAATGAGCTAAAAATGAATAAATGGAACATGATCTCATGAGGGACGTGATTGACAAGCTGAACATAATATACTAAACATATAGATCTGATGCATGCGTAACTGATTCATAAATGCATAACTGAAAGTTCTGAAGAACTAAGTTTTCTCACAATGAGAATACAAGTCTGATGCTTAACTATATAACTGATCTGATACATGAATGCATGAATGAATATGCGGTGGTACTTGATACCAAGTTTATCATGGTAATATGAACATGAGACTGAATACTAAGTTAGTAATGTACACTAATCATGAAACTGAGTAAGCTTAATGAGAACTGTTACCTTGAGCTTAATCTAAGTTGGCAGGGAAAAGGTAAGGGTACTTGGTATGCATATCTGCTTCTGTTTCCCAAGTAGCTTCCTCGACAAACTGATTTCGCCAAAGAACTTTAACTAGAGGGACTTCTTTGTTCCTCAATCTATGAGTATGATAGTCTAGGATTTCCACTGGAATCTCTTTATAAGAGAGGCTGTTATGAACATCTATGCTCTGAATAGGGACTACAACTGATGGGTCTCCTATACACTTCTTGAGAAAATTGACATGAAAGACTGGATGAACTGAGGCTAGATCTAAAGGCAATTCAATCTCATAAGCTACCTTGCCGAATCAACTGAGAATCTTAAAGGGACCGACATATCGGGACTGAGCTTTCCCTTTTTATCGAATCTCTTCACTTCCTTCATGGGAGAGATCTTGAGGTAGACATGATCACCAATCTCAAACTCGATATATTTTCTACAAATATCTGTATAAGACTTCTATCAGCTCTGAGTAGCCCGAAGTCTTTCTCTAATTAATTGAACTTTCTCTAAGGCATCGAATACTAAATCAGGACCTATGACTGAGGCCTCACTAACTTTAAACCAACAGATTGGAGATCTACATCTCCTACCATGAAGAGCTTCAAATAGAGCCATCTGAATACTGGAATGATAGCTATTTTTGTATGAAAATTCAATCAAAGGCAAGTGGTCATCCCAACTACCCTTAAAATCAATTACACACGTCCTTAGCATATCTTCCAATGTCTAAATGGCCCTTTCTACTTGACCATCTATTTGACGATGAAAGGCTGTAAGATGAACTTGGGTACCAAGACCCTTTTAGAATGCTTTCCAAAAATGAGAGATAAACTGGGTACCTCTATCTGAGATAATAGTCAATATAATATTGTACAATCTGACCAGCTCCTTAATGTAGAGCTTGGCGTAATCCTCAGCTGAATAAGAGGTATGAACTGGAAGGAAAAGAGCTAATTTGGTCATTATATCTTCAATGACCCAGACTGAATCATGCTGATGACGAGTTCGAGGCAAATCCTTCACGAAGTCCATGTTCACAACTTCCCACATCTAAGTAAGAATACTAAATTCCCGCATAGGACCACTAGGCTTTTGATGCTCTATCTTAACTTGCAGACATGTAAAGCACTTAGCCACAAACTCTGCAATATCTCATTTCATCCCACTCCACCAATAGATTTCCTGTAAATCATGGTACATCTTAGTGGCCCCTGGATAAATAGAGTAACGCACACCATGCACTTCTGCAAGAATTCACTGCCTTAAGTCATCTATGTCTGGAACACAGAGACGACCCTGACAATGAAGAACACCATATTCCCCTTGGGACAAAACCTCTATTTTCTATCTAGCCTTTGTATCAACTAACTGAGTTATGAGATCTGGAATCTCATGGGGTTTAAGCTGTCTGGAGACGTAGGCTATGACCTTACCATGCTGTATGAGGACTCAACCTAAACCCACTCTAGATGCATCACAATAAACTACAAAACTTTTTGAACCATCTGGAAGAGCTAGAATTAGAGCTGAGGTGAGTCGAGTCTTCAATTCCTGAAAACTTTTCTCACATAAATCTGACCACTGAAACTTGACCTTCTTCTGAGTCAATCTGGACATAGGAGAAGCAATAGAAGAAAATCCCTCAATAAACCGTCTGTAATAGCCAGCCAAACCCGAGAAACTCCTGATATTTGATGGAAAAATAGAGCGAGGCTAGTTTCTTACTACTTCGGTCTTTTGAGGATCTACTCTAATGCCATCACTGGAAATAATATGGCCAAACAATTCTACTGATCTTAGCCAAAATTTGCACTTACTGAATTTGGCGAATAACTGATGATTTTTGAGAGTCTGGAGTACTATTCTGAGATGGTCTACATGATAGCGCTCAGTGCGAGAATAGACCAGAATATCATCTATGAAGACTATGACAAACATGTCCAAGTACTGCTTGAACACACGGTTCATCAAGTCTATGAAAGCGGCTGGGGCATTGGTAAGACCAAATGACATGACTAGAAATGTAAAGTAACCATACCGCATACAGAAAGCTGTCTTTGGAATGTCACATTCTCTAACTCTGAGCTAATAATAGCCAAATCTGAGGTCTATCTTAGAGAAATAACTGGTACCCTGAAGTTGATCATATAAGTCATCGATTTTGGGAAGAGGATACTTGTTCTTGACTGTGACTTTATTGAGTTGATAGTAATCTATACATATTCTGAGTGAACCATCTTTCTTGCGCATGAATAAGACTGGTGTGCCCCACAGGGAAATACTAAGTCTGATGGATCCCTTATCTAAGAGAT
>NC_061117.1:26037474-26044912 GCF_002878395.1 Capsicum annuum | reverse complement strand
AGTCTCTCTCCGCCGTTACCTGAAATATTTCATGTTAAGTGTTCTTGTCATATATATAATTTAATTATAAGAGATGGTCTTGAATTTTTTGAGTTTTATATTGAAAAAATCCGGCTTGCTGTTTGCTTTATTCAAGAAAATAATTGAAGAAAAAGAATTAGAAAATTTAAAGTTACATGTGAACAAAATGGACTTAGACCGATATTGATGCCTGAAGAATGTGATACTAGATGGAATGCTACATATGATTATTTAAAAACTTGTCATACTTATAGAGTTCCTATTACACTAACTTTTAACCAACATTGTGGTTCATTTGTTGATTTGGCTGAATGTATGCTACATGATTCTGATTGGGCTGTAATTAATGATCTTGTTAAGTTTTTAAAAAAAATTTATATAGCTACGGTTGAATTTTCGGTGCTTATTATCCTACTATTTATAATATTTTAGCATATATAGCCGATATTTCTGCTTTGCGGAAAGAATATAAGAATAAAAAAGGTTACAAAGAAGTTGTTGGTGCTATGTTTCCTGAATTTAATTTTTTTTCCGATTCCCCCTATTTACTTGGTTGGTGATATGCTAAATCCATGTATGAAATACACTACTATGTGCCACTTTAGTACTCTTATTTATTCTAACTTAGAGATAAATACTAACAATGATTCTAATGATGAAGAACAAGAACAACCAGATTTGTATACGGCTATGAGTGATGCAAACATTTACAGAGATAAATTATATAACCTATGGCCCGCAGGTGGCCCAGTAAATGGCCACGGACCTCAGTTTTTCCTTTTTTTTTTTGAAATTGTTTCCTAGGATTTCCTTGTACTTTATATATACCATTTTGACATTTTTTAGTTAGTTTATGCACTCCTGATACTTACCAAGATATATTAGATTCTGAGATCCGATCTTGATCTTGGGATTACTTTGTTATTAATTTTGGTTGATAATTCAGTTGAAGACTTTTGGTTTTATTCATTGATAATTGTGATGTTGTTCAATGCTTTCTATTATGAATTTCATTGATCGTTTCACAACAATGAGCGGCTAACGCCCTTATCTAGTGTTGTGGGAACCCCAGTAGATTGACGAAAAAGGGGAAATGCTATGTTATTCTTCTCAATATTCTTGCATGTATTATGGTTACCTTCAGTTTAATAAATTTATTAGTGGTTGAAATCGTTTAGATCCCGAGATCCCACCTAGTATATCACTAATTACTTTAAAAAAGGAGTAGGGATTAGGAAAAGATAATCACAACAGTAATTTGAAGATTAATTGTCGATCTAGACTAATCAACATCATCTACTTAAGATGGTTATCTATCATCTATAACTTCAGACTCAAAAGTTAATAGTTAACTGGGATCTAGGATAAGGGCTAGTAATGCGACATCCTAAGACTCAAAAGGTAAAGGGTGAAATCTATCAATGAGTCCACAAGGTAGTTGATGTTACAAAACTTATCAGATTCTGCATGCAAGATATCGGGTTGACTCAACAAAGCACGATAAACCTACTGAATTGAGAAACTAAAGGGAACACAATCCTAGTGTTCATTTTTGATTGATTACAACCAAAGATGAGTTCATTTACTTGTTTGAGCTTACTACTACAAGCCCCCCATTTAATTTTTGTACTGTCCATTGATGCCAAAAAATGAGAGATATAATTCATGGATTTTATTGGGATTCGACCCCAACCTTGCAGAAATACTATATTTTGCTTCGACCTTTTTAGTTTCAATTAGAGGCATAGCTTTGGGCGACATCAAAATTTTGGTGCCATTGTCGAGGAATACAGTGTTGAGTTGTTGATTGAAGTTGATGAAGTTTTTAGGTTTTAATTTTTTATTTTTAGTTGGGTGTATACTGGTGTATGCCTAACACCAGGAGTCATGGCATTTCTTTTCTCCCACTGAATCCTAACCCTAGAGAATCTTACAGTCGAATCGTACGATAATAGAACAAGTACGTGTAGGCTATCTTAAAGGGGTTCAAGATGATCATAATGTTATAGCTCCACCTCCTCTAACAGGAGTTTAGGATATTGATGATCAATAAATAGAGAAGTTGTTAGCAGATACAGCCGCTAACTAGAGAAGGCAAGCCAAGGCCCATCGCATAGCTCAGGAGGTAGAGACCAATAGTTGATCATCAAGCAAAGCTCAATGGTAATCGAGATAGAGTTTGGGGTGATCAATCTTTATTGATCCCAGTATATCAGCACTTACAACCATACAATGAGAAGGAGGATATGGGATATGTTGAGTAGGCAAAAATAGAAGCTATTATTCCTCCTGCTTTGCACTAGGTGTTAAGTTTGACATAACCAATGCCATAATCCATCTCTTAAATCTGAAAGGTGTGTTTGCACGTTTGGATATGGATGACGCAAATATGCATCTTGTTAGTTTTATTGGGATATGCATTTCTTACACCATACGTGGGTAGATCAGGAGGCACTCAGGCTCTGGTTGTTCCCTTTTTTGTTGATTGAAGAAGCTTCATTGTGGTTGGGAGAACTTGCAAGAGGATCGATTACCACTTGGAATGAGTTGCGCAGACAATTCTTAAACTATTTATTTCTTTTTTACGGAATGTTACAGTTAAAATATGAGTTATACAACTTCAGGAAACTACATTCTGAGTCAATGTACGAGGCATGGTTTTGGTTTAAGAAGAAGTTATGCATGGTACCCAATCATCGCATTTTAGGGATGAACTTGCTTGAAATACTCTATAGATCCCCAAACATCAGTTCTAAAGCCATAACAGGTACAACACTAGAGGATCTTTCATGTGTTTATGATGGGAAGTAGCATATGATGTTTTAGACCAAATCTCTCTCACCAATCGAGAGTGGAATACTCGGGAGGCAGATAGGGGTGTTAGCACTTGTGTCGTTGAGGCTTCCAACGATTATAGAGTAGGTGATACTACGATGCAAGAGATTGTGCATATTAGAACTTATATTGGGTTGCTAACGAAGCAGTTGCAATAATGAATTCTAAGAAGGTAAATGCAGTAGGTTCATAGAGTGCAACCTCTAGATCATATGAGTCTGACTTGGAAGATGAGGCTAAGTAACTTAATCGATAATTGGCGGGTTTCTGAGCCAAAGGGTAAGGAAACCAATGTCAGAACTATTATGGAGATATATACAAAGATCAAAGTAGAGAGCATAATAGTGACCGGAGAAGAAAATATAACTATAAGGAGATGGGGGACAGGTATTTTCCATCGAACAACCATGATACTAATTGAGAATGGAGGCATTGTTGTCCAAATTGATAAAGAGTTAAGAAAATTAAGAAACACGCCTTAGGGAGATTAAGGCTGATATCTCAGGTCTGACCCAGAAGGTTGAGTCTCATGCGACTGCTATCAAGCGGTTAGAGTAATAGTTTGGGTAAATATTTGCTACATAGAATCAGAGGCAACTAGGTACTACCCTTCTAAGCCACACGGTTTAGAATCTAAAGAATGTTGGTCATTATCTCGCTATCACCACTTGGAGTGGTAAGTCTATTAGTGATCCCTTATTGCCTACTGTTGATGTGCCGAAGAATGATAGTACTGTAGTTGTTGAGACACTTGTCGTGCAGTCAAATAATGCAATAGGTATTTATGCTTGTATTGGTAAGGATAAAGGTAAGGTTAAGTTCAATGAGCCTGTAGTGAAGCAAATTCCACGACTGCCCCCATATTTCCCTCAAAGACTGAAATAGAAAAAAAATAAAGTTCAAGAAATTCATTGATATATTGAAAGAGTTGAGCTTGCACATCCCTCTTCTTCAGTCTTTGAAGCAGATGCCTGGGTATGCTAGGTTTATGAAAGAATTGGTGACGAAAAAGAAAGTGGCTAGTTTTGATGATTTTAAGGGAGTACACCATTGCAGTGCAATCACTTATAAGTCTCTAGCCCAGAAGAAGGGTGATCCCAGAGCATTTATAATCCCATGTACCATAGGGATATCCAAATTTTCTAGAGTGTTATATGACTTGGGAGCCAACATTAATTTGATGCTTCTAGCTGTATTCAAGTAACTAGGCTTGAGTACTCCAGAACCGACTACTATGAGATTATTGGTGGCAGACTGCACAGTAGAAAAACCCGTGGTTATATCGTTCGATGTGTTGGTAAAAGTTGATAACTTCATTTTTCTGGATGACTTTGTCATTTTGGATTTTGAGGTTGACTTCGAGATGCCCATTATATTAGGAAACCATTCATGGCTGCTTCATATTGGGTAGAGCGATGGTTGAAATAGAGAAAAAGAGCTCAAGTTCAGAGTCAATAGCAAAGAAGTCACATTCAACGTATGAAGAATTATGAAACAGCCAATCGATATGAGGGTGAGTCAGTTATTCATTGTGTTGATGATCCTGGAGGTTACTCCTTTGGGTACCATGATGAATTCTTAGTAATCAAGGTACTCACATTGTGCTGCATTGTTAAATAAAGTGTTTCATGGGATTCAACCCATGGAATTTTTGGTGAAGTCTGATTAACCAACTTAGCCATATTGTGTCGCGATGTTAAACCAAGCACTGGATGAAAGAAAACCCACTATTTTAGTGTTCATAGTTGTTTTTATTTTTTTTGTAGGTACAATAACATGAGAAATGACCTGGAACATGGTGATACACTGATTCATTCAAAATATTCTAGGTAAGGGGACTTTGTAACAAGCTCATAAAGGTCGTAAGTCCCAATCGGTCCAGGTAAATTGTGCTTTGAATGTTTAAGGAAAATTTTGAAGATTGTTATGTATTTTCTGGACTTGAACTTATGAATCTACCTATGATGTTGTAAATACCACTTATCACTTCATAAGTAGTATAATAAGTGTAAATACAAGGTCCAGAGAGCAGGGGAAAAGGCCAAAAAATTAGGCCCACATAGCCGTAGGTGCCACCTGCGGTTCGTAAGAGGTGACGTAAGTGGTCCAATTTTGGGCCAAGTTTTGTTTTAAAATTTTGGCTAAACTGACCCTGTTGGCCTATTTAAGCCCCCTTAATCCGATTTAACTCCTCAAACCTCAAAAATTCCTTCTTCCCTCTCAAATTCAAATTTCCCCACTTTCCCACACTTGATAAAAGCTTAAAATGCTACTTATTCTCGGTACCAACTTGTTCAAGTGCACTAATTACGCATTCAATCTAAGGTTTTACTTTATCTCTTCATATTTCACTTCTGGTGTGTTAAACAAAAGGTAACATTCTTGGCTACTAATAGTATTCTCTTGTGCTAAACTAAAAATAAGTGAGTTGATATGTTTATTTTCATCAAATTATGCATAATTCAACAAGCTTATTTGTAGGAGCCTTGAATCAACCTAAAAATCTTAAAGTGGTGCATTGTTCTTGAATTAAACTTGATGATCATACCCGAAACGAAAGTGAAATTGAATAGGTCAATGAATCCCAAAAGTCTTGTATGTCTCATTTATATTGAAAATTTGATTCTAGTTTTATATGCAAATATTTGTTTGGACTACGTATAAGTTATAGGGATTTAAAATTGAGGGAATATTCTGAGTTTTTGACTTTTGAGTTTTTCTTCAAGTTTTGTAGTTCCTCGTTATCTTTTGGACACTAACACTTGGTTTTTTAGGTACATATGGCACCAAAGGATTCAAAGAAAAAGGCAGGGCCTTCAAGGCGATAGGATGAATCCCCCGAGAGCAGTGGCTTGGTGAAGGATTACCCAGTTGCCCCAACTAGAGCATCCCCAACTAAAGTGATGCGACCATAAACTAGAGCCTAGAGTCATGTTATGGCTGAGACTATTATTAAAGCTACTTTGGGCATACCACTTGTAGATCATTCATAGTGGGGAAGATGGATTACTTCTACTCGATTAGGAGTTCAACCAAAGATCAGTACACCATTACCCAGGCCGAGGATGAAGTCAGCTAGAATATCACCTCTATACTCTTTCCAGTCTAGGGAGGGAGAGGATGATGATGATAAGGACATGGAGTCTGAGTTAATACATAGGACCCTATTCTAAGAAGAGGTCCCAGGATGACAACGTAGCACTAGTTCCTGAGCTATTTTTTGCAATACCCAAGTCTAAGTAGGGTACAACACAAATATCCTATTAGGAGCTACCAACCGAGCAGATTGAACTTCTAACCCTACTCACATCTCGATCGAGATTATTGATAAGGTGAACACAAGCTGGTGTGTAGAGGGTCTACAACTAATTTATGAAAGCAACAACTTTATGACTGAGACAGGTCAACCTAGGAGGACTAGTTGGGAGAACAGACAGATTCACTTATCTGGGTTGGAAGGGGCACCACTTTTACAGGTTGTATTCGATCGCTATTAGTTAGAGTGGATGACTATACCCCAGGGTTCGTATAGACAGGTATTGGTCGATGAGACAGTAATGAATAGAATGAAATAATGATGTATGGATGAGTTTGAAAGTGTTGAGGTAGGTGAGTTGATGGATGAATACATGGGGTAATATTCTAAAAATAGAAAGGAAAATTATCTCTGTTTGTTATTCTGTTACCTACGTGTTTATAATATACTAAACAACAAAGGTTCGACACGTAAGAAGTAAACAATTGATAAAGATAAAGTGAATGTGGAAAAAAAAATATATCTATCATATCGCGGGATCATCTTTTGGGCTTCTTGATATAATGTGGAATTGTGCAATCAGCTTCTAGGCTTCTCGATGTATTATGGAATCGTGCAATCATCTTCTAGTCTTCTCGATGCATCATGGAATCGTGTGATCAGCTTCTAGGCTTCTCGACGTATTGTGGAATCGTGGGATCAACCATTTGGCTGCTCGTGATGGAGTAATTTATACCTGTTAGTCCTGCAAATTTTAGCACAACTGGATAAAATAGTTAGCATGGATATACATGTATGTATAGAAGATTGAACAATGTAGTGAGAACAACTATAACAATAATGACAAAAGAGATAAAAATCATATCTATCGTGAGAGAGCAATGTTTTGTTCATATAGATTTGAAGAGGTTCCAGTAAAGCAGTAGCATTTAAAAACGCCGAGGCAGTTGTGCTTAGCATGTTCAATATTAGAAAATAATATTAGTTTTTGAGTAACCCAATCGACTTCAAGAGGACGGTGCTTAGTCATTGGCAGTGTCTTGAATTTCTGAAACCATGCTTAGCTTCGGACAGTTTCTCAAGAGAGAGTAGTTCTTAACCCAATTAAATTTCAAGGACAATGCTTAGCGTTAGTCAGTTTCTCAAAAGAGGGTAGTGCTTAACCCACTTAAATTTCCAAGGACAAAGCTTAGCCTTAGAGATTTTTTGATAGAGTAGTGCTTAACTCCATCGAGTTTCCAAAATAATGCTTAGCTCAGATGATTTCTCGAGAGAGGGTAGTGCTTAACCCAACTAACTTTCAAGGACAATGCTTAGCCTTAGTCA
>NC_061117.1:26018936-26037374 GCF_002878395.1 Capsicum annuum | reverse complement strand
GAGTGGCTTCAAGTTTGCTTGAGAAAATCATAAAGAAAAATAGGGGGTGGCACACCTAGGACACCAAGGTAGCTAAAGGTTCCCCTACTATCTCCTATATAGATAATGAGTAAAGAAAGAAAGACAAAGAGAGAAAGAGGAAAACATGGCAAAAATAATGACACAATTAGAAATTCTTACAAAACATATGATGGATGCACCCAAAAAATGGTAAATATCGTGGAATTCGAAGTATATTAGGAAGAATAAGCCAAAAATCTCGATGAAGAAATTAGATATTTAGCAAACAACTCAGGAGGTACTCGCCCGGCCTATCAAAGGCAAGGTGGGAACCAAGGTTGGTCTGATTATGATCGAGAAAGAATGGCATGATAGAGATAGATATCATGATTAGAGGGATAAAAAAAGAGAGTATGATAGATATGTGCCCTCAATGATCGAGTGAAAATCAAGGAGTCAAATTCCGTGGATTCCAAAAAAATTAAGGCCAAGGATGTGCTTGCTAGAATCTTGATAAGAGTTGAAGGGACGGACATGATGGTCCAAGAATTAAAAGGAGACTTTTCTCAAATCAACCAAATGGTTGTATCACACTCCTTTTCAATCAAGGTCACATCTCAACTGCGCTCGATGTTAGGCCCAAGGGTGGCCTTCCTAGTGATACGGTGACAAGTCTAAAAAATGATGCTCACATCTTAGTAATTGTCATCTGGAGTGGTAAATAAATTGGTGCACAAGTGGTTGGGGTCAAGGAAAAGTCTCATGATAATCTAGTGAACACAACGAAGAAGCATGCGGGTGAGTCTTATGATAAGGCTCCAAAATCTCAAGAAGGGGATGATGAAAAACCTATGATAAATAAAGAGATGGTTGATGAGGAGGGAACTCTTAAGGTAGTTGAGGGTGATGAAATTCAATGTGACCCGTTTTCCCAAATGAAAATCCCTCTTACTTTTCCTCAAAGCCTCAAGAAAAAAAAGGAAAATGTCAAATTCAAGAAGTTCGTCGCTAAGCTTAGCAATTTTTCAATCAATATCCCGTTGCTAGAAGTCATTCAAAAAATTTTGGGATATGCTAAGTTAATGAAAATATTGATGTCCAAAAAGTGGCTTGTGGATATTGAAACTATTGAAGTTACCCATGGTTGTGGTGCTATCATGACTAGTGCTATGGTGGAAAAGAAAGAAGATTCAGGAACCTTCATAATCTCTTGCACCATTGAGACACATAAATTTGATAAAGCCTTGTGTGACCTTGGTGCAAATATCAATCTCATGCCATATGAAATTTACTGAACACTTGTCTTAGGTACTCCATCTCCCACAGCAATGAGACTCTTGATGGCAGATCGCTCAATCAAAAAACCGATTAGAGTTTTATATGATGGCTTGATCAAGGTTTATCATTTCATTTTGTCAGCGGACTTTGTGGTCCTAGATTGTGAAATTAATTGACAAATACCCATCATACTTGGGAGACCCTTTTTGGTAATCGGGAGAGCAATTGTTGATATGGAGCAAAGAGAAATGAAATTTCATGTTCAAAATGATGAAGTATCTTTTCGGGTTTAGAAAACTAAAAACAACAAATGGAACTTCAAGTGGTGTCCGTCATTGATGTGGTGGAGAAGGAGATGGATGAAGGATCGGTCAAGGATCCAACTTGAAAATTGAAGAACGTCGTTCCACAACGATAAATTAGGCGCTAGGTGGAAGAAACCCACCAATGCCACGAAAGTGGCCCATATCCTTTGAATTTTGGTTAGTAGAGTTGGTTTTATTTTTGTTTGTGATTAATTCATGAAATTGTGGTACTATGAGGTGTTCTGAATGAGGTTAAGAAAGGGGAAGTGCGGTGCATTTGAGTAGTGGACTGAATAGGGGAAAATGGAGGACCAAAAAAAATTAGCCTCAACTACTGTGATCACGGTACGCGTGCTATCACGATTGCTACGTAACCACAATTGTAGAACTTTTACCGCGATCATGGTTAAATCAATTTTAAAAATTAATAGTTGACCCATTTCCACACACACACCCCCCCCCCCACACTTTTTACAAATTTTCTCTCAAATTGCAATTGACTTTAATTGTATTTTGGGTATCCAAAAGTGCATTAACATCCCCGCTACATCTCTCAATCCGCTATGTGCTTCAAATTCTCTTTTTATGCGTATGTGTAGGCCTTAGAATTCATGTCTTAGGAATGACCTAGAATTATGATTTGCATACTAAATCTTTGTCTAAAATGTGCTTATTTAGTGTGGTTCAACATTGATATTGGTGTGCACACACTTGGGAAAGTCTTGAGTACCCAAAATTGTTAAAAATGATAGAAATAGAATGTGCACACCAAGTGTTTGATTAAATGCCCAAACAAAGTTCTTACTAGTTTTCCCATGTTCTAAGGGCATGATCGAACATCTAGGGACTAGGTTTCATGTTCATAATATAAATTTTTGATTTGGAATACAAATGGGTATTGAAATTGAAAGTTTTAATTTTTTGAAAATATTGGTCGAGCATGCCTCAGTTACCGTAATTGCGGTCACAAGATCGTGATCATGACTCAGTGATTTGCGAACGCATTAGTACGATTGCAACTTAGTGGCCTACGATTGCTACATCTGAGCCTATTTTTCAACAAGGACAAAAAATCTTTCAAGTCCATTTCTATCTAGAAATTGCTGAGACACCACCCCATCAGCTTAATTTCATAACATATCATAGTTTTTATATGTAAATGTAGATAATTAATGCTTTTATGTTGTTCTTAGGTTTCTAAAGCTAAATATGGGAGACTACAACTATAATTATTTCATGGATGCTGCATGCAAAACCTGTACTATGCCGACTTTCCCAGAACCAAATTACTCCTGAGAAGCTCCCTGTATTTCATGACCATTTTGTGGCCATCGGGTGGAGGTGCTTTGTCTCGAATCCATGTCGGGAAAATGAGCATTAGGTGAGGAAGTCTTACGCAAATCTCAGCATAGTTTTTATCTCAGACCTAGTTATGAGGATTTGAGAGAAGGTAGTTCACTTTGGGGATGAGCAGATAAATGATATATATGGGCTACCAGATGCTGACATGAAACCATATGAGGATAAGGATTGTAAACTTGGGAGCTAGCTCGTTGAAAATTTGTGACCTGGTAGAGAGATTTTGTAGGCCGCCAAGAAGATGGGGATATTATTGCATGACTTCACAGCTGAGGCTCGAATTTGGTTGGCTATCATCTATAGCCGAGTTTCTCCTTGCACCAATATGAACTATGTCCCTGATGTGAGAGCCTAAATGATTGCATGCATATTGGATAACATTCCTCTGAATGTTGGGCGCCTTATTCTACTAGACATGTGATATTTCAAGCTCAAATGGGGCTCCTTACTTTTATTCTCATCCTTGATTACTGAACTTAGTAGGAGAGCCGGGGTTAAAGAGTACCCCGAAGATACTTGGGTGCACCCAAATATCCCCACTTACCCTCTTAAGATTCGAGGTAGAGTCGCACCTGGTAAGAGCAAGAAGAGAAAGATCAACTTAGGCAAGTCGATAGATAAGGACACCGACTCTTACAATCCATCCACAGTAAGGCCTTTTGAGGAGATCTCGGTTGAGATGAGAACAATCAAGGAGCTAGTGGTGAGGCTGCCTACGGGGATGGGAGATCCTTCCACCACCCGTCACTCCTATGTTCCTCAGTACGATTATAAGAAGTACATGGAGGACCAGAAGAAAAAGAAAGCCATTATTTCTAGACTTGAGAGGGACTACTCATCTTTGGCATAGTTACACAGGGAGATCAGGATTCCCATGAGAAGATGAAGAAGAGGGAGAATAAGAGAGATAAATTCTCCACGAAGATGTGAAAAGGGGTGAAGAGCCTTTGAAAGGTCCTAAAACCCAAGGATGGGCTCCTTTCTCCTAGAGCTGAGAGTGATGATGAGGTCCTAGCTGCATGGTCAAATTCAGATGATGCTGGAGGTAATGCGGAGACCAAGGGTGATGACAGTCCATGATGCGGTTACAGAGAGCACTCTTTATGCTTTTTACACTTTCGTGATTATGCAGTGAGATCACTCCAACCTTTTAGTTGGGGGTGTATGTCTCCATATTCATTTATTTTACGTTGGTCAGTATTATTGAGATATTTTTTGGATGTTTTGATGTTGATTTGGATGATTTTTATTTTTGGGTTGTAATAATTGGGAACCCCGATGGTGCCTACGTTTCATGGATTAGTTGTTTGTTTCATTCTTAGACTTTTATTTTATTTTATTTTTATCTTATTAGTGGTGATATCAGACGAGTCTTTCCCTATGATAGATTGACTGACGACATTCTTAAGGAAAAATTATCGTGATTGGGTTTGGAGTCATAAATGCAGGGGAAGTCTAAGTACCCATTGTTGACACATAATTTTTGCCCTCCACAACTAAATTTAAATATCAGTTTATTCGATTTTAAATAAAATTACAACAGTTATTTTACCGGAATAAAAACTCTTGCAAAATATTTATCTAGGTAATTTTATCATTTTAAGTAGTGATTCTATAGCTTCGTGTTAACGAGATAGTATAATTTTGTCACTTAAAAAATTATTTTACGAAAAAATAAATTTTAATCAAAGGCTATCTTGACAATTGATTTAAATGGGCAAAGTCTTGGTTTAAATATATTTCGTTGTCAAAAATAATTTATTCGAAAGATATGTGTTTGATTTTATTTAATCGAGAAATTCGAGATTAAATTAATTGTTAATTCGTTTCAAATTATGATTCTATTTGGTCAATTTATTAAATTTTTCTTTGATTGAAATCAAGATGCTACAATTGTAATGTAATTGGCTGATTGATTTTCATTATGGTTGTAATTTAAATATATTGACTAAAAATTTTAGCCTAGGGCAATTTGATGAATAGCCCAATCCTAGACTCCTAATTCTCCTATTCTTCCTCTTTAATTTTAATCCAGCCCATATAATAAAAACCAACAGTCAGCCACCACTCTAGGCCCAAAATCGTTTGACCCGGTCCACCCTTTTAATCACCATCAGTGATCAAACCAATAACAGCCACAACAAAGACCAATTTCAGCCCAACAAAACCCAACACCAGCTTCAGCTAGCGTATCACACAAACAACGACAATATAACCAACAAGTTCAAACCGCGGCCCGACCCCACCAGCTAAATCAACGGCAACCCGACCCAGAACCAGTCAAACCGGCGTACAACCCACGAAATCCAGCTTGTCCAACAATGTCTCATCTGCCAATGTTTAAAATTCCAATACATAATTGTTTGATTCCAGCTCATACCGTTATCTTCCAAGAAGATTCCTCATTAAAATCACAAAATTGCCCCCGATTTTTCAACCCCACAGTCAAGATTTGAGATTTTTGGGTTTCTATATATAAACCCATTTATTCCACTGTTCAAGAGGATTTTTTCGGAACCAAAAAGGGGACTAAAAATTCTCTACTCGGTTAGGGTTCGAACTTTGGTCCCCAACTTGGAGTTGTGAGAATTTTGGTTCCAGATTCGTGTTTTTTTGTTGTTCTCGATTCAAGGAAAGACGTGAAGTCTCGTTGACTCGTCATCCCGAGTTCGTTGCCCAAAAAAAGGTAAACACGTTTTTCTATTTTTAATTTCTCCGTTACTTCTTCCCCTTCTTCGTACTAGTAGCAATTTTGTAGTATTGGTGGGATTGTTTGCTGTAGAAGGCTATAGGGTTTTTTTGATAAACGTGTTTCTTAGTCTAGTTCTTATTTTCGGAAAGCTGTTTTGAGGCCCAAGATTTAGTCGTAACCTTGATTGTGATTTACGCAGTATGGTAACTGTTTGTCTTTTATCAGTCATCATTTTAGCTTAGCGTTTCTCCTATTATTAATGTTTGGATTTTAATTGTCGTTATGTTTGAATTTTTGGTTTATCTTATATTCATGGTCGTATTGATTTAACGCTTTGTTCCAAATTATTGATTTAACGCTTTGTTTCAAATTGGTTGCTGACTGTGATTTGACATAAGATCTTAGGATTAATTTTCTTACTTTTAGTCTTCATTTCACTGTCAAGTTTATGCATTTTTTGCGATTTGCTTCTTGATTAAAGGTTTTGGTTTCATCTCTGTTGCATCAATCTGAAATATGTTTACAGTTTTCCTGTTGGTTTGGCTTAGCAGTTTTTAGATTTTGTTTAAAGAGATTTTGAGTTGTTGTTATTTTGCAGTCTAATATTTTCAGTCTTAAAGCAAAGATGGCTGGTTTCCTATACGTAAACATGCAAGCAAATATATTTGAAATGCCATCTTATATCTTTTAGGAAGTATTTGTTAAAAGATTAGTTTACTTTTCTGAATTTGTTTTGGTTCACTTCAATGTACAAATGTAATAATATAATTGATAAAGCTCACCCTTTTCCTCTTTTGACATGTTAAACATCTATTTGCATACTACTGTTATTCTCATATTATTTTGACAAAACTATAATTCACGAACATTCATGGTAGTTAATAGTTTTTTATCGTCGCCCTCTTTTCCTTGTGCATGAATGTATTTTACTATTTCTTGCTTATTAAGTTTGGTTTGCATTATTCAGTTAATTTACATTAGAACGTGTGTTAATTTTTATCCCTTTTGTGATATGAGTCCCGTTGGACTCTCTTCTCTTGTATCTTCCCAAGTGGGCCATGGAGGCCCAGTCCTTTCCAGTCCCAGACTCAAGTTCAAGTCCAAATGGGGCTGGTATACATGAGTTATACAGGTTATAATCAGCAGCAAAGACAGAAACAGGGTTGTATACAGTAGTATACTGTAGTATACAACATTAGAATATATCAATTTTATACGCCGATATACAATGAATATGCATCGGTATACAGTGAAACGCAAGCATGAAGGATTCTGATATACATTTGATATACAAGGCTGACAACGGACTTAAAGTCCACAACTTTACAGGCCCAAACCTGGGCAGATTTTAAAATGGGCTACAAAACGCCCAAATCTCATCCTTTCTCCTTTATTTGTTTATATTTAATTTGATTATGTTTTTGTAATTTTAATTTAATCTTAATGAATCCTTTGAGAGAAAATTATATTGAAATTACTTATTTATGTTGGTTATTTAATATTTTTGATGTTTAATTTCTCTATTTTAGACAAATTTAAGTTCGACGAATAATTTGAGGATCTACTTATATCCTTTCATAGTTATTATCGACTCAAAATCCACGTTTAACCAGTTGGGTTATTTCTTTAGCTTAAAGTCTTAATTCGGATAAAAGTGTTAAAATTAAAATTATGTTGGTACTTCGACATTTAGTTTATGTCACAACTTTGAAATAAAATGAATGGACATGTTTTAATAAATTTTATTCATTTTTAAATGAGATTATTAAATAAATTCAACATTTTTCTAAAATAAGTTCAACATTTTGATAATTTAATAAAAGTTTTTTAAAAATTATACCAATAAGTTTAATCCATCGGTAATCACACTTTTTGAATTTTCAAAAGTGCTTAACACCTTCTTTCGAATTTACTTGAACCATTAACTAGACTTTGGTTATTTTTATTAAAGGTTTTATTTAAAAATTTGCCTTGCTTAAATGGTTTTCTTAATTTCATAAAATTAAGTGGTGGCTCTAAATTATTTTTTTCAAATAAAATCAAATAAAGACTCCTCTTTTTTTTTCTCCACGAAGTTATAGAATGTTTTTGACTTTTCAAAATGGATTGTAACAGAATGGTTGGGGAATCATCTAGGTTCTGACCATAAGGATTTTATGTGTTTAGTTAATGTTTGTATTAATTGTTACCTTTGTAATTATGTGTTTAAATTTATGCAATTATTTAACTGTTGTATTTCATGGCATACTCTCATTTGAAATATATTAATTGTTTGGGATTTCGTGGATGTCCCAACCCCTATTATTCAATTTCAAACGAAGTGTTGGAAATACAATGGTCTATTGACACTTTAGGCGTTCAATGGTTGTTTGTATTTCCAAACTCAAGTTGTCCACTTGGGATCTCGATCCTGGCCTACTCTAGATATCTAGGATAGAGCGAAATCAAAATCTTGTTTAGGCATGATCCTAGGACAACCCAATACTTGAGGGGTATTGGGCCTATTCAAAAATCTGTCTTACGTCTATTTGACCACGAGTCATTACAGACGATCATCTTTTATGTGTTAAATTGAAGGGTATAATGCCAAATTGTACGAACCATTGTCCCTTGGGTTTGAGAATTTTATTTAGATAGTTTCTTTTAATCAAAAGATCTTCATTGGAAGGATATTCACACGTTTCAAGAAGTTTAAGATCGAAGGACTTCCAAGGAGGCTTACTTTAGATTTGCTCCCCTGTGTGGGACTGTATCATGTATTTTCCCTTTCCCTAATTTTGTATCCTGATGTGTGAACTGATGATAACACATTCGAGGCTTTTAACTGAGAATAATTGCAAAGTCGTAAGCAACTTTTATCGTTTTTTATTGTTTTATCTTTGATTTTGCAGTATAAGCTAAGATGCTAGAGAACCAACAAGGATGGAAGAAAAAGAGCTTAAATCTGAAGTAATTAAAAGACAAGTGCAGTTGTCGACATTCATGATAGGTCATCAGCCCAGTGATAGGCTATCACGGCCATCGTCAGCCTCAAACGGGGAATGAGTTCCAGCTGGTAGAATCGACGACATTTCTGATAAGTCGTCACAGTCCTGATAAGCCGTCAGAATTTGCCGTCAACCTAAGATAGGACTAGTGCAAATTTGAAGAAGACCTGACGACATTCTTGATAAGTCGTCAAGATCCTGATAAGGCTTTACCAATAGTCGTCGTCTATTCTGAGAAAAATTTGTAACCTTGATTTTATTTCCTTATTTAGGGTGAACTATTTAAAGCTTTGTTTTAGGATTTTCTAGAGATATCCGCACATTGAGTTTTGACAATACTTTTGATATTTTCTCTCTAATTTCTTGGCTTGAAAAAGCAAATATTTTTGAGAGATTATTATCAGTATTTTGAGATTTTTCCTTTGTGATCTAATTTGCGATTCACTAGTTATTATTCATCTATGTAAGTTTATCTTTCAAATCATGAATTCAATTATGTGTTTCGTTCGTTACATCATGAGTGACTAAACTCCATTAACCTGAGTTATGGGATCTAGGGTTCGGTCTTGATGAGGTGTTAAGTATTCAAGATTCAACAGGTGGTAGGATTTCTTAATAATTCTAAAATTTTAATTAACGTCTGTTGGTTGCAAACAGTAGACACACCTGTTTTGATTTGCTTGAGAAAGAAATCAAATATACTAGGAAGTAAATTATCAACAGGGACTCAAAAATACTTCGTTTAATAATCAGCGTTGTAACAAGGTTGGTTAACCTAAGGTAAAATTTGGACAGTAAATAGAAATTTCCTAAGTCCGAGAGGATTAAGGAATTAAATGTTTTAGTAGGTCGAAAGATATTTAAGCATAACATTGATAAAGATAGCTTGTCATCCTACCCACCGTGAGAATCTTGAACCACTTTTAGCATCTGTCATGTACCGGAAGCCCTAGTGAACATAATTCTGGTTATTTCATTAACTCTTGATTTACAAACACTGATCAAAGCAACCAACAATTACTTGTTAAACTCAAAACCCCTATTTTATCTTTTCATGCCAGTTGTTTGAATTTAACTTGTAGCTTTAGTTTCAAACTAGTTTAATCGTCACTCACATTGTTTTCTGCGGATTCGACCCCGACTTCAAAGTTGGATAAATATATTAACGATGACCGCCTTGCACTAAATTGACGTGTAAGTTGAGCGTTATCAAAAATGGTGCCACTGCCGGGGAACAATTTGGCGTATTGAGTTGGCTTGAAATTTTAGCCTACTTATTTGAATTCAAACTTGTAAATATTTGTTTTTTATTTTCTTTTATTTCTTGTGTTAGGTAGATTTTTATTTTAGTTTACTTATTACGATGGCATCATGGAATGAACATGATCTTGGTGGTTGGAAATCTTATCTTGATGATCCATGTCCATATTGTGATGGACCTCAATTTTGGCAAGATTGTAGATATGCTCCCCAAAGAGAGATGTGTGCACCATCTCCATCCTATCGGGAGTATGATTGTTCTATATGTGGTGGTCAAACTACAAGAACACTGCTTATTACCTGGGGATTTTCACAAGGATAATGTGGTAAAATCCGCAGGTAATTTGATTACCTGTGGATTTTCTTGCCAATTTGAATCCAAAGGAAATACCTTCATAGATAATTATTACCTGCGGATTATAAAATCCCTAAGTAATTTAGCTGCAAAAATAAATCCGCAGGTAAGTTATTTGCGGATTTATTTGTGATTAACTATCAAAATTTTGCATAAATTATTTGGTAAAATTTCATAAAAAAGGATTTTACCTGCGGATTTTCACGAAAAAAATCACAAATTATTCCCCATGAAGATTCCTAAGTAAATCCCTAGGAAATTTAGTTGCAGAAATAAATCCGCAGGTACGTTATTTGCGGATTTATTTGAGATTAACAATCAAAAATTTGCATGAATTATTTGGTAAAATTTCATAAAAAAGGGATTTTACCTGCGGATTTTCATGCAAAAATCACAAATTATTTCCCACAAAAATTGTCAAGTAGATCCCTAAATAATTTAGCTACGGAAATAAATCCACAGGTACATTATTTGTGAATTTATTTACGATTAATTAGCAAAATTGTAAATGAATTATTTGATAAAATTTCATTAAAAAGGAATTTTACTTACGAATTTTCACGAAAATAATTTACACATAAATTACTAGAAACATTTCACAATTAATCAAAAATATATTTAAAACCTTCAATAATTCTCAAAAACATCATTCAAAACAAGTTTAATGTAAACTATTACAGCTAAAAAACATAATTCAAAACATCCATTACATTAAATGGTCCAAAACAAAATATTTAAAGACTTAATCATCTCATCAATTTCTTTAGGTAAAGTTGATGTTGAACTATTAGTTGCCTCTACACTTCGACCCAGGGAGCCAAGATCTTTGACTCTTCCATTTTTCTTTCCACCAACAGATTGCACCCAGATATCCATTTCACTTAACTAAGCTGGCTGACTAGATGAATTAGTTTCTCCATCCACAGCTGATGCACTTTGAGCAACTAATATTTATTATTTCTTTCTTTCAAACTCATTCTGCATAAGGATATGTTAAGTCAGACCATAAAAAGTGGTAAGAAATATAGTATTAGCATAGTAGAAATATATTATTAGCATAGTGCATATACCAAATCTTGCCAGAAAGGAACAACAGATACTTTCAGAAGAAAGTTGGTACAGCAAAGATAGTGGTGAGAAAGTATAAGATGTGTTTTTTGTTGAACGTAAGCAGGTTAAGCTTGCAATGACATTAGCACAACTGAATTTCTACCGTGCATAATTTGAAATATAGATAGATGGGAAGTCCTATAAGTCGTCTTGCTATCAGTAAACTATCGTGAACTACTACACGTTATTTTAGGTTTATGGGTTAACAACAACAACAACAACAAACCTAGTATATTCCTATATAGTGGGGTCTGGGGAGGGTAAAATGTACGCAATCCATACCACTACCCCCGAAGAAGTATAGAGGCTATTTTCGATAGACCCCCGGTTCAAGACTAGACCCCGGCCACAAGACTCACTAATTAAGTAGTGAATTGAATAAAAATAAAATGAGGACAAGAACTTTGGATAAATTATTGTTGTTCAAGGAAGTATGTTTCTGTAAATTTACTTGTTAAAGATATAATTAAGTATATAAAGGTGAGCTCTTTCCAAAAGCTTAAGCTTTTAGGTGTGTTGGTCATAAACTTCAACATGGTATCAAGTCTCACCTCTATCCATTATCAAAAATAAAATCTCCACGCACTTGACCATGAAAAAGAACCAGGTTTACACATTAGGGGCTTAGTGATACAAGATCCAAGTACCTATAAGCATGATTTATATATGTTTCTCACTGATGATCCCAGTGGAAGCTTTGATGGATTACCTGATTCTTGATAAGTTCTGCAGTTGTTTCATCCAAATAAATTCAAGTTTCCAGTATTCTGTACTACAATGAGCGTACTTTATATTAAGTAAGACTTTGGTGAAGAATAGTTGATCGATCGAAAATTTGTTTCCCTATCTTATGGAAGATGATTGATACCTTTATAATGAATATGTTTAACTAGAATTATTACTGGAAGAAATGAATTATGTGCTCCATAGAGACGAATGATGACAACACTAAGAAATACAAGCCAGTCAGTATACAACCATCCATCTCTTCTTCTTTTCTTAAATATTTTGATCAGCACACTTAGAAAGATTATTGGGTTCCTTCAGTAGGTAAGATACTTTGATTTTCCTAGTACATGCTCAGGAATTTTGTTCTATGCATTGTGTATACATAGTCATGTTTTTTGTTTCACTTTATCCTCGAGCTATATTCGCTGAACTCTATTTGCACACAAGTGTATTAGGAATTTAGCCATAAGAAAAGAGAAACTATTACTTGCCTTGAAGCTGGTCACAACCCAAGGGCCAAGCCCATGACACGTACTATCCGTCTTGGCTTAACGAATCTCATGGATTTGTTCCTTTGGTTGCCATCATCGAGTCCAAGAGTACGTGTACCAAAAGAACTTGTGATCTAGTAGTTCATTCTTCACTCCATTTTTAATGTGGATTTGTCTTAAAGTGTTATGTGCATCCCTTCTCCCTTCTTCTAATAAGTGCTAGCTAAGAAGCCTATCCGTTCCTCTTTTTTACCAACCCTCATCACCCCAACTTCCATCCTAAGAGTCATACACCCCTCCTTAGGGACTCAACATCCTTGCCGATATTTGCCCCTCCTTCGTACTGCAAGGATTTCACTCTAAGTCATACTTGTTATAGCCCAAGCACATGGTACGTATTGTCCATTTTGTCCAAAATAACCGTATGAACTTGTGCTCTTTCTTATATAACACTTCACTCTTCTCTACCTTCCGGTGTGGAATTTCCCTAAGGTATCACAACACCATATAGATCCAGCACTATTTTGGCTTAACGGAGTTTTTCTTGACAACTAATTTCCCAAATTTGCTTCATATTTCTTTCAAACAAGCAATTATTCTATAGACTTAAAAATCGCATTTGCGAGGCTTAGAGACTTTATAAACTGTATAAAATGAAAAATAGGGTTATGGAGCTGTTTGGAGGACAATTGTTTCACAGTTGACTCGGGATAATTTCACGAAGTTTATGCCGTACTCCTTAGTTTAGAGAAGTACTAGTCCTGTGAAAAGGATCGAGGGACTCGGGTGCAACATTTGAAGAACATACAACTGACTTAATATAGATTTTATTCTCTTAATAGAGCAATCCAATAGTAGGTTTATGCCCTTGCTGGACAATTGCAAACTTCTTATTGGTTGCCTAAAAGAGAATATGGAATACCATTAAAAGATAACAGAAGCTATTTTTCTTCTTAATCAGCTCTCCAATAGATTAAGATGTGTAGAACCAAGAAGATATTTGATAATTAAATTGGCTTGAAACATATCAAGTAAAGGCATCCACATCACCCTGTTCCTGGGGTTTGAGAGCCTATTAATGGGAGAGAGGGATATTTGTTCTAAAAGCAAATATTCATGCCTAAAAAACCACAAACTTACCATCGCTAGTACTGATGTCAAACAGATTAAGTTAAGGTATCCATATTATATCAACTAAATGCTTGAAATTTTCACAACTGTTTTTTCTTTAATAAATGATGAGTGAGTCTACTTTAGATACAAAACTTATCATAATTTTAAAATACCAAGAATTCATATTCTTACTGCAAGAGACAAAGGAGAAAAAATGGCACTTAAAAAATTCACCAGGAAGAAATTAGTGATATACCTGATGGAGAATGGCCACTAGCATAAATATGTCCTAATCAAATGAACTCTGGAAACTCCATATACGAAGTCAAGGATTTTTATCAACAATTTGTGAAACATTCAGAAGCTTTACAACACCATTCCAGCTCAAATATGCCAAACTCTAGTCTAGTAAAGCCATATCTGATAATGTGAGAGTAGTGAACTGCTTTTTACAAACATAGTACTTTACATATTTTTGATTCACACAACAACTTAGAATTATATCAACACCTAAAAACCAATCCTTGGGAATTATATCAACACCTAAAAACCAGTCCTTTGGGAATTATATCAACATATAAAAACCAGCCCTTCAGAAATTATATCAACACCTAAAAAATAGCTCTTTGAGAATTATATCAACACCTAAAGTCGAGTTGATAAACTTCTGTTCTAGTCAGCAAATAACAACAATGCCCTACTTCAACAAAATAATACAATAATCAGAGTACAAGAAACAACGTATAGTAATAGAAATTGAAGGACAAGAAACAAAAGGAGCAATACTAGGACTACTAATATGAATGGACAACAAAACAACACAGGACTACCTATTAACCTTCTATCCTAGTCCATTTTGATCAGCAATTCAAGTATACTAGGACTACTAATATGAATAGACAGCAAAACAACACATGACTACCTATTAACCTTCTATCCTAGTCCGTTTTGATCAGCAATTTGAAGTATATAAATTTAACTCAACTGAACTAAACAAACACAACATATTCAAGAAGATCAAAGTTATGTATATACATACCTAATTCGACTCCCTGTCCTATTGTCCACGAGACCCTGATCCTCCTCCCTGGCTAGAGGATGAAGCTGATCCAAACATCCCAAATAGCCACGGTAGCGACACAGTAGCAAACCTCCTTCCACAACCCGACCTACCACCACTCGTGTTCTCATAATTCTCCCTTTCCCTATTCTCGTACTCAGGGTCATCGGTTGGCAACTCAAACCAACAAACAAGACACGAGTTGTGCAATAAAAATATTACTCAACATAGAGGCAACCGGTTCGGGCAAGCGGGTCAGATTGGGGATCGAGTTGGGGTCTTCTAATTCTTCGACAAAGTCACTGTTACGATCAGGGCAAATGAATTTGCCGGTGGTAGACAGGGTAATAGTGACGGGAGGAGAAAACGACTTAAAGGTGGTCGACGATGAAGACGGTGGAGGCGGTAGGGGTGTACAGACCAAACCGCCAAGTCAAACCAAACCGCCGAACTAAACCAAACTGATAAAAAAAAATCGACTTATGATTTGGTTTGATTGGTTTGGCGTTAGAAAAAAAACCACCATTCTTGATTTGGTTTGGTGTTAACCAACAAAAAGGCAAACCGAACCAAAATCAAACCGACATAATATATATATATATATATAATAGTCAAACTTTTTTATACGTAAAATATTAACTATAATCTACTTTTTAAAAACTTTTTCAACTAGTTTTACTAATTTTCAATAATTTGAAAGTAGATGTAGATATATATTTAGATTTGTGCCTTTAAGTTGTAATATTTATCCATTAATTACTAATTAAATGATCGAAAACCCAATATAAACTTAAAACCTAAACTTTTCACTCTCCATCTCACTTTTTAGTTTCAAGAGAGTTTTTCGCTCCTCATTTTTTCATAATTATGATTTTTCATTAACACATGAGTGAAAAATATTTGATCTAGTCTTCGATCACAATATAATTGTAAAAACTAAAGATTATAAAAAAATTAAAAAAAACGAAAAAAATAAAAAATCCAAAAAAATCGCCTAAAACCTTAATCGAAAAAACCAATTTTATGTTGGTTTGATTTGGTTTATAATTTTAATAAACCGACATGATTGGTTTGGTTTTTTTTTTAATAAAAATCAAATCGACCCGACCTATGTACACCCCTAGGAGGCGGCATCAATTGTTTTGGTTTTAGAGAGAGGAAGTGTAGAGAAAGAAAAGAGAGAGAAGATAGGGAGAGAGGCAGATGTTTTTACTGAAAATGAGAGTAGGGTTTCTTGTTTTGTTTAAAAGGAGAGGAGTGAAAAATTTGATCTCAGCCGTTGGATTGATTTTTATTAATGGCTGAGATTAAAGTTATTTAAAAAGGGGTCAGAAAAATTGATGACCATTAATTTCTTGATCTCAATAACAAGCCACGCTAAGATTGCTGATCAGCTCAAATACATCTTTGATATCATATTTAACTGCTTGATCAGCTCGTGTGAGCTTCACAAGTATTTTTAAAATTGAGTCAAGCTAAAGTTTATTCAGCTTGAATTAATATCAATTTTGAGTAAAATTGATATTAATTGAATAAGAATTAGGCTAGACATTACATAAGTTGGGCAAATTGAATTGACTTAGGTTGCTATTTAATAAATGTAGGAAAGACGTAATAATAATATTATAATTATAACACTAACACTAATAATAATAATAATAATAATAATAATAATAATAATAATAATAATAATAATAATAATAATAATAATAATAATAATAATAATAATAGACAATGTTTGTAAATTATGGGCATGTATAATTGAGGAAATAATTTAATAAATATTAGCAAAATTATGTAAAATATTATATAATGTAAAAAATAATAATATAAAAAAATATCGTATATTTTTTAATCATGAATGTGACATGTTAATATTTATTTGAAATCAAAATAATGCATAGAAAATATCAACATTTAAAATTAATATTTTTGCTAAAATAGCAGCCTAAGGTCAAAATTGGGTGTCAACATAAATAACCCGATTTATTCCCACAAATTGGGGTCCGTAGAGAGTATAGGGACACAGACCTTACTGCTAAGGTAGATAGGTTGTTTTCAATATACCCTTGGTTCAAGAAAAATAGTTTGAAGCTGTCCAATTTCAAGAAAAATATTAGTGAAAATTGATTTAATATGGACCGTTGATCAAATATGATAAGCGATTGAGATTAGACTTGACGAGATGCGTCAAATTGGGATTAGATATTGGTTTAAAAAAATTAAATTGAGGATTTTGATTGAGTCAAATTAAACTCAATTGACACAAATTGAGTATAAATGGCTAGATTTTAATAAATTAGGAAAATAGAATTGAATTAGGTTGATATTTAATAAATGTAGTAACAATTTAAAATTAACATTAAAAATAAATATATAATAATAAATAAATATTGATCAACGACTGAGATCTTAAGATTAAGAATTTGGTTACAAAATTGAATGAAATTTGAAATTGAGTTCAATTGAACACAATTTGGCTAGGATTGTAATAAATTGGATAAAATTAGGCTAAAATTGTTACATATTGACAAAATCAAACATGAAAATAAATATATTGAAAATTACATTGACTAAGATTGTGGATTAATACAATAATAATAATAGTAAAATAAATAATATAATTATGCTCAGATTAGTTATGAATAAATTGTGTGACTAAAAGTATCTCTCTCTATATATATATAGTAGAATATAATTATGCTCAGATTAGTTATAAATAAATTGTGTAATTAAAAGTACGACATATAATATATTACTTTAAAATCAATGATAACAATAATATATATATATTATTATATATATATTTTATATATTTATATATATATATATATATTTTATTTTATATGTTTAGTATAAATAATTTTTTCCTGTTATTTCATTCCACTCATGATGAGTTATTTATATTTAAAAATGAAAAATAGGTTTTAAAAAAATTATTTTTTTCTAAAAAAAAAATCACAAATTTTAAATGTTCAGTCATGAAAAAGAAAGATTTTAATCTACAAAATTGAAATAAAAATTTAAAATAACTAAACCGAATTTATGAAAATCAAATCAAATCGAATTTATTTTGGTTTGATTACAGCTGTCATTTTCGTCAATCCGAAAATCAAAAAAATATATCGATATTAAACAAACAAATCAAACAAACAGAATGTCCACCCTTAATCTCATCATATATATAATTCTGAAACTACCTAATACTTTCAACTCAATGTAAAATAAATTACTTTTTTATTTTATTTCGTGATTATTATACCTTCTATGGATTTAATATATATATATATATATATACCTAAAGATAAAATACCCGCCGATATATTTTTCAGGTAATGTCTCAAGTAAAAATGTCGCAGGTAAATCCCCAAGAATAAATTCCCAACAACATTCGCAGCACAAAATCCCCAAATAATTTTGTAAGTAATAAAACCCATTACATAAATTTTCACCAAAATATCTCTAAGTAAATCCGTAGGATAAATTACCTGGGAATTTTTCTATGGATTTAAAAAATTTATATATTTGTACATATACCTGCAGATTTACCTAGAGATAAAATACCCGCCGATATATTTCCCCAGCTAAAGTCGCAAGTAATAATTTTGAAGGTAGATCCCCAAGAATAAATCCCCAGCAAAATTCGCAGCACAAAATCCCCAAATAATTTTCTAGGTAATAAAATCCATTACATAAATT
>NC_061117.1:25998075-26015936 GCF_002878395.1 Capsicum annuum | reverse complement strand
CCGATATATTTCCTCAGGTAATGTCTCAAGTAATAATTTCGCAGGTAAATCCCCAACAAAATTCGCAACACAAAATCTCCAAATAATTTCGTAGGTAATAAAATTCATTACATAAATTTTCACCAAAATATCTCTAAGTAAATCCGTAGGATAAATTACCTGCGGATTTTTTTTACAAATTTAAAAAATATATATATTTATCCATATACCTGCGGATTTACCTAGAGATAAAATACCCGCCAATATATTTCCCTAGGTAATGTCGCAAGTAATAATTTCGCAGGTAAATTCCCAAGAATAAATCCCCAACAAAATTCGCAGAACAAAATCCCCAAATAATTTCCTAGGTAATAAAATCCATTATATAAATTTCCACCAAAAAATCTCTAAGTAAATCCGTATGATAAATTACCTGGGGATTTTTCTACGGATTTAAAAAATGTATATATTTGTTCATATACTTGCGGATTTACCTAGAGATAAAATACCCGCCAATATATTTCCTCAGGTAATATCACAAGTAAGAAATTTGCGCACTATGGCGCCAAATTTACCTGTGGAATTTGTTGCAAATATATAGTTCACAGGTAATATATTATAATATTGACGAATTTAATAATTTCATAGGTTAATCCGCATGTATTTCCTGCGATATTATTCTCTAGGTAAAATCCTCAGGTAATAAGCAGTTTTCTAGTAGTGTCAAGATTGAGATTAGAGTGATTCCCCAAATACCCCCTCCCCCCATTGTGCTAACCCAAATTCTAGTTCTTCTTATGATTTTGATAGGTCTTTTGGTCAAGAAAAGGAAGAACGAAGCACTGGAAAGAGTGGCATTGAAGCTATGCTTCAACTAATGTTGGATCGTATGGACATAATGAATGATATCATATGTGATATACGTCAAGACATTAGGGCATTTAACAAGGAAAGAGAAAAGATAGGGGAGATGGATATCGAGGTCAATCATCTAAGACACTCTTCTACATTATGTTTAGATGATATCTTGTCTTTGGAATCATTTAGACTAATCGAAGAGTGTGAATATGAGGAGCAAGAATCCTATATTGATGATGAGGTTAATGTTGATCAACCCTTGGAGATTTCCTAACGACCCGAACCAACCATGAGGGATGATACCAAGATTAGGGAAATGGTGCTAGAGGCAAAAGAAAAAATCAAGCACAATCCTTGTGAAGACTCTAGTTCATTTCAGGGTAAAGATACTAATAGGGATGCTACTCTGGAAGTAAGACTTAGTCCTCATTCGAACCACTTTTCAACATTATCCCTGGTGGATGTGATGAAAGTCGAATCACCCAAGCAAATGGTGAATTTTGAAAATGAGGAGGAAAATTTTTACATTTTGGAGTTTATCTTTCCAAAAGGGTATACCACAACCCCAATTGTAAAAGCCAAGAACCCTAAAGATCGATGTCCATTTAGTGATTTTTTAAGATCCGCACTACTTCCCAATAAGCCCACACGAAAGTTTGATGCAAAATTGGGCAAGCGTTTCAAGTCTTCGAGGTGGCGTGATAGAACATTCCTTATCATGCCCTCACCCTTTCCCAACGGACCTAAAAGGAGTAAAGATCGAAATATGGGCAAACAATTCAAATCGTCTAAGGGGAGGGATAAAGGATGACTGGATGATATAGTGTCGCACCACTAAATTAGGCGCTTCTTGAGAGGAAACCCAAGGTATTTTGTTGTTTGTATTTGTATTATGCAATTGACATCAGATCTTCGCACCCATGGTGCCACATGTATGTTTCTAACTCTATTATTTTGGTTTGATGCATTGGAGATATTGCATGATTTTAAGTTGAGGGTGGGGCTACTTGTGGATGTTGATGTCCTTTGTAGGTTTTTGTTGTCGTGCCTCTTTTCCCCAGAGTCTTGTTCCTAGTAGAGCCGGCAAGTTTAGGCGTATTGTATTTTATTTTGTGATGTGTTGTAGTTAACTAGGAGAAATACAAGTAATAAGACAGTTAATATGTTTTGTGATTTTTGAGCGCCTCTCTAAGTGTCTATACGTAATACTGTGTGAACTGTATCTAATTGTGACCACAGTGAATCTTTTGGTGGCATTAGTTCTGGCAACTTCATAATCAGTGCTAAACAATTACACGAACAGGATAAATAGTGATTTGTGATATATTTGTGTGTCATGTGTATTTGAGGTCTTACTCAGTTCCCTTTGTGTGTGAATCCAGAACTTGTCAGGTTAGTCTTGCCTTGATTGTAGGATAGGGGTTAGGAGAGGATCATAGGCCATTTTGATATTAGCCTATTTTTAGCCTAAATGGACTTCCCTGTATACATAATAGCCCTTGATCCATATTTTAAGCCTGAATAGCCTATTTTTTTCATGACACCTATCACTTTTCCATTTGTTTCACAATGAACCTATTTTGGCCCTGGTCCTCCTTGGACACTGTGCACCTTGACTTAGGCAAATAGCCTAAGTTAAGGGTGGCTATCATAGGGGTGCATGATGTAAAATTAGTATGAAGAGAGGTAGAATAAGAGAAAAGAATAAAAATCCAGGTGTGGTGCAAAAAGAATAAGAAAAGAAAAAGCTATATAAAAGATTAGAAAAAGATAATTTGGTTTTTGAAAAGATAGCACCCACCTTAAGTATGTGTGATCAATAAAAGGGAGGAAGAGAAAAAGGTTAAGAAGTGAAACCCCAAGAGGTTAGCGTAGTGTCAAGGAGGCGTAGTCACTTTAAATACCCTTGAATATCATACTAGCCCCTAGCCTACATTACAAGCCAAGAAAAAGACCTATAGTGATCCTAGATGACTTGTCTGAAAACCTTGGTACTGACTATAAGGGAAAGCCTATGGCATTTGACGTACATTGAGTGGAACTTCATTCTGAGAGTGAGTCTCGTGATTATCCCTATGTGTATATATGTGATTTCTAATATGAGAGAAAAAATAGGTTTCTTTGTAGTGAGGGCACACTGGTTACGTTGCTAGTTGCTAACTTTTTTGGATAGTGTAATCTTGGTACATGCATGGTTGTTGTTGCTGAATTGATGTCATATCTTGATTCCTGTGTGTCACATTATTGCTCTTCAATAAAATACACAGTGTTTGTAAATTGATTAACCTTGGAGATGGTGAAGATGTTTTGAGATAATATGGATGGTTGACTGCCAAATGTAATTTGTATTCTCTTAGTTGTGTTTGAGTTGCTTGAGGAAAAAAAACTGTTTTAAGTTGATGGTGTTGATATGTAAGCTGATGCTAACATATTTGAGGCTTTCAACTGAGAATAATTGCAAAGTCTTAAGCAACTTTTGTCATTTTTTATTGTTTTATCTTTGATTTTGCAGTAGAAGCAGATGCTAGAGAACCAACAAGGATGGAAGCAAAAGAGATGAAATATGAAGCAATTAAAAGACAAGTGCAGCTGACGGCATTCATGATAGGTCGTCAACCAGTGATAGGCTATCAAGGCCATCGTCAGCCTCAAACAGGGAATGAGTTCCAGCTGGTAGAATCAACGACATTTCTGATAAATCGTCACAGTCTTGATAAGCCATTAGAAGTTGCCGTCAACCTAAGACAGGACTAGTGCAAATTTGAAGAAGACCTAACGACATTCTTGATAAGTCGTCAGGATCAAAATAAGGCGTCACCAATAGTCGTCGTCTATTCCGAGAAAAAACTGTAACCTTGATTTTGTTTCCTTCTTTAGGGTGAACTATTTAAAGCTTTGTTTTATTGTTTTCTAGGGAGATCCGCACATTGAGTTTTGAAAATACTTTTGATATTTTCTCTCTAATTTCTTGGCTTGAAAAAGCAAATATTTTTGAGAGATTATTATCAGTATTTTGGGATTTTTTTCTTTGTGATCTAATCTGCGATTCACTAGTTATTATTCATCTATGTAAGTTTATCTTCAAATCATGAATTCAATTATGTGTTTCGTTCATTACATCATGAGTGACTAAACTCCATTAACCTGAGTTATGGGATCTAGAATTAGGTCTTAATGAGGTACTAAGTATTCAATATTCAAAAGGTGGTATGATTCTTGATAATTCTGAAGTTTTAATTAACGTCTGTTGGTTGGAAACAGTAGACACACCTGCTTTGATTTGCTTGAGAAAGAAATCAAATATACTAGGAAGTAAATTATCAACAGGGACTCAAAAATACTTCGTTTAATAATCAGCGCTGTAACAAGGTTAGTTAACCTGAGGTAAAATCTGGGCAGTAAATAGAAATTTCCTAAGTCTAAGAGGATTAGGGAATTAAATGCTTAAGTAGGTCGAGAGGAATTTAAGCATAACATTGATAAAGATAGCTTGTTATCCTACTCACTCTGAGAATCTTGAACCATTTTTAGCATCTGTCATGTACCGGAAGCCCTAGTGAACATAATTCTGGTTATTTCATAAACTCTTGATTTACAAACACTGATCAAAGCAACAGACAATTACTTAAACTTAAAACCCCCATTTTATCTTTTCATGCCAGTTGTTTGAATTTAACTTGTAGCTTTAGTTTCAAACTAGTTTAATCGCCACTCACATTATTTCCTGTGGATTCGACCCCGACTCCAAAGTTGGGTAAATATATTGATGACGACCGCTTTGCACTAAATTGACGTGTAAGGTGAGCGTTATCATATCCCCATTCTATTTATTTATGAAGTTTGTATAATATTTTGGGGCAATGGAACGTCTTACAAACGACATGTATGTCCTTCAACCATTAGACTTACCTTTGGCTTGAAAGTTCCCTTGTATGCTAGGATGTGTTAGAAATTATTTATGTGGTGAAGTGCTTCACTATTTTGCTTTGTCTATATTTGCCTGATTTTTGTCATATTACTTTAGTCAATTATTACAATCTACGAAATAACATTTCTACCTTTTAAGTTCTTTTCTTTTCTTTAAGAGAGAGGCTAATTTGTGTCGGTAATCAAACATGCTTTCTTCAGAAAGACAAAAAGCAAAATAAGCATTGACACCATCAGTCGCGAAGAAGAATAAAATTTTTCTCAAAGGTGCACTTTCGGCACCCTTCTATTTTCATTCTGAAGTTTTTATTTTCTTTTCATGTAATCATTTTTTTAGTTGTAATAAAATACGTTCGACCTGATCTCCCTAGTGGAATACGTAAATGATTTTTATTTGCTTCGGTCACGTTATTAAAAATATTAAATAGTCCTTTTACTTTTACAAACTACATTTGACCTGAATTCCCGAGAATGGAATATGTAGGCGTCCTATATCATATTTGGTCAATTCCTTAAAAATTTTATCTTTTCATTTTATGTTGGAACTACCTTTTATATAATTCTTTCCTTAATGGTCCACATTGTCACCCCAATGACTAGATCATATTCTCCATAAGATTTTAATAGAAGCTAGGGCAAATTTTTTGAGAGGTTCTAAAAAATTCTTAAGAGGGTCTTCTTACAAGTTACATGGAGATGATGTTGAAGCACGTAACTGGGGAAGAAATTTTTGAGAAGGTCTCAAAAATTTTACAAAACTCAACATCTGCTATAAAAGTGACCACTAAACGTTGCTAAAAATTAAATCGGGGCATAGTTTTTAGGAAGTTCTCAAATTTCAAGCTACGCTATGCCAGCAATAACTCAAGTATTTTGCATTCTAGACCGTAGAAGAATTTTTGAGAAGATATCAAAAATTTCATACTGAATGATGTCATAAGTTACAAAGAAGTTTGAGACTTTCTAAACTGGGGTAGAATTTTTGATGGAGATCCACAAAAATTCCACAAAGATTGCACTTCAAGCCTGCAAATCAATGATAAGCAAGAAGAATCAAGAGAGCAAGGCAATACCAACACAGTTAGTCTCTCAAAATTAAGATTTTTCTTTGGAAGCAGGAATATGAAGTCACAACGTTGACAATGTTAAGCATGGAAAAAGGCATTACCAGACCCACCATGGCCTTGTCATAATAATCCAGACAACTTCACTTGTCCCTTTTTCTCTTAATTTATATTTCTATTACTTTGTTATGATCTCTAACAATTTCTTTAATTTTGTAGAAAAATGATTGGACATACACAAGTCCTTTTAAGGATTTCTGATTCAAAGTATGAAGTTTAATGAATCAACTTCTATATTTACTTATATGTTAGGGTTTTCTACCTTCCAAGAAAATTACTGGATTGTCAGCCCATTCGAGGTGACACATCTTATTATACTTGGGTCATCCATCCTTTCAAGAGAAGTTATCTAATCGTCACTTCATTAGAGGTGATACATCTTATAATATTTGGGTCATCCACCTTTTTAAAAGGACACATATTATTATATTTGGTGTTTCCATCCTTTAAGAGGATGCCTTGAATCATCACTTTATTTGAGACATCATGTTATTATGTTATGGATAGTCACCTCCTTCAGAGTGACATATTATGTTATGGGCCGTTACTTTCTTCAGAGTGACATGTTATTATGTTATAGACCATCATATCCTTCAGAGTCATATGTTATTATGTTATAGACTGTCATCTCCTTCAGAGTCACATATTATTATGTTATGGATCGTCACCTTCTTCAGAGTGACATATTATGATATGGATCATCATCTTCTTCAAAGTGACATGTTATTATGTTATGGATCCTCACCGCCTTTAGAGTGACATATTATTATGTTATGGATCATCACCTTCTTCAGAGTTACATATTATTATGTTATGGAGCGTCACTTTCTTTAGAGTGACATATTATGTTATGGATCGTTACCTCATTCAGAGTGATATATTATTATGTTATAAAGCGTCACCTCCTTCAGAGTGACATGTTATTATGTTATGGATCGTCACCTCCTTCAAAGTGGCATGTTATATGTTATGGATCATCACCTCCTTCAACATAATATGTTTTGGATTGTGACCTCCTTCAGTGTGGCATATTAAAACAAGGCATGCACGATTGCCCTTATATTGTATTTGCTACTAATACGTTTAGTGCTGATGATTAATAGACACGTTGGACTGTCACTCTGTTCAAAGTGGTATGTTACATTTAAAATGGATCGTCCGCCCTTCAATGAGACACATTGGACCGTCACTCCATTCAAAGTAGCATGTTACATTCACAATGGGTCATCTGTCCTTTAATGAAACACGTTGGATCGTCACTCCATTTAAAGTGACATGTTACATTCTAAATGGGTCGTTCGTCCTTCAATGAGACACTTTATACCATTACCCCATTCAAAGTGGCATGTTACATTCAAAATGGATCGTCCACCCTTCAATGAGACATGTTGGACTATAACTTCATTAAAAGTGGCATGTCATATTCAAAATGGATCGTTTGCCCTTCAATGAGACACGTTGGATCGTCACTCCATTTAAAGTGGCATATTACATTCAAAATGGGTCATCGACCCTTCAATAAGACACATTGGACAATCACTCCATTCAAAGTGGCATGTTACATTCAAAATGGGTCGTCTCTTTTCAATGAGACACGTTGGACCGTCACTTCATTCAAAGTGTCACGTTATATTCAAAATGGATCGTCCACCCTTCAGTGAGACACGTTGGACCATCTCTCTGTTCAAAATGGCACGTTACATTTAAAATAGGTCATCGGTTTTCAATGAGACATGTTGGATCGTCACTCCGTTCAAAGTGGCATGTTACATTAATTCAAGATAAGTCATTTGCCTTTTATTGGTACATGTAAGGTTGTTACCCCGTTCAAAGTGGCATAATATTTTAGAACAGGTTGTGCAAATCGGTTCATCAACTATCTCAACATAGCATGTTCAAACAGGTTTACACCGATTTATGTTTGTGTAATGCTACAATTATAACTAATCATTTGTTTGAGTTGTTGTAGAGAGCATACTAAATGATGAAATTCTCAAATCAAAATGACAGGTATGAACGACTCCAAAAATGACGCAGCACAACGTGAAACTTTTTCTTAGCAGCGAATTGGGACATAGTCCGAAGAGGAATATCAAACTCTTTGAACGCGAGCTGAAGAACGAATCCCACCACAATATAACCACACACTTATTAGAAGGATTGTGGGGTATTTTGGGATATTTTGCTTTCAGTTTCACTTTTAGGATATTTTTAAACTCCTATCAAAAGAAACATTCTCCCTCTCTCAAATTCGGGTGATAACGCACTCAGAGTTTTGGAAATTATGTTTAGGTAAATTCTTGTCTATGGATGTGAAGGATCTCACATTCATGGTTAAGAAGTTACAAGCTTCTTTTCCTTAACTCAATTGACTTGTCACTCATTCTAAGTCAAAGATCGTCTAAAATCAAAGACTATCTTTTTCACCGATCGAGTTGAACTATAACTAGTCTGATTTCCTAAATCATTGAGATATATAGGCTAAGCTCTGTATTGAAAACTCAATTGCATTACAACCTTCCCCCCTCTCAATCCTCTTATTCCCTAGCTTTTCGTTTTTACTAAAATTTAAAACTCAAAAAAGCTTGTGAATTCTTTAAAAATCATGCTTAAAATCAAGCGTTGTGAACTACAAGAGGCATTAATTCTCATGTAACCTGAGATATATAGGAAACCTGATGTCGAGGTCCGGCCATAACTCCCTAAAAACCCGTGCAAAAACTAATCCCTTTTGAGAAACGAATTTGTGGTCGGACAAAAATTAGAAAAGTCAAACTCTCTTTGCCCAAGTTTACTTGCATCCACCCTACCCAAAGGGAGAGGGCAATTTTTGACACCCAATTTTTTTCCTCCGCGACTAAATTTAAATTTGAGTATCTTCGATTTTAAATAAAATTATAGCATTTATTTTATCCAAATAAAAATTTTTGCAAAATATTTATCTAGGTAATTTTGTCATTTTAAGTAGTGATTATATAGTTTCATATTGACGAGATTATATAATTTTGTTACTTATAAAATTATTTTACGAAAAATTAAATTTTAATCAAATGCTATCTTGAAAATTGATTTAAATAGGCAAAGTCTGGATTTAAATATATTTTGTTTTCAAAAATAATTTATTCGGAAGATGTGTGTTTGATTTTATTCAATCGAAAAAATTTAGGATTAAATTAGTTGTTAATCTGTTTCAAATTTTGTTTCTATTTGGTCAATTTATTAAATTTGACTTTTATTGAAATCAATTTGGCCACAATTGTAATTGAATTGGCCGATTGAAAATATGGTAGTAATTTAAATAAAATTGACTAAAAATTTTAACCTAGGGATATTTGATGAATATCTCAATCCTAGACTCCTAATTATTCTATTCTTCCTCTTTAATTTTAGGAAAAATTACATATTATAGACAAAATACTATATTAATTACATGATATGGTTAATTTTTTAAAAAATTACAATTCATAGTCATTTGGTAGTTAAAAGTCAGATTTTTTTTGTGGGGCCTATACACAAATATATTAAGATTTGTATATATCAATTTTTCTCTCTTATATATTTATTTTTGGTATTTTCTTTATATTCTCACTCTATCCTATTGACTCAAAAAAAGCAACAATGAAATATCAAAACACAAGATTTTTTATGATATCTTCTTCAACTATTTTTTCCTTAATTTTCTCTCAAAATCACTCTAATATCCTTGATTTTAAATTAAAGAAATGACAACATTGGCAACATCATAATACATGATTATTCAAGAGATCTTCTTCAACTTTTTTCTCCTTATTTTTCTCTCAAAGTCACTCTAATATCACAAAATATAATCCTTGATTTTTCTGTGATAAATCGTTTTTGCGGATTTTTCACCACAGAAAATCAGTTTAGGATATTTATTGACATTAGATTTAATTTTTTAAAATTTTTTATATATTATGTCAGTTAGTCGTTAAATTTCCTCGTTCATATATTTTAAAAAAATAGAAAAGGGGGTGCACTCCCCCGTTTTTATAATTTTTTCATTTTTGCGGATTTTTAATTTATAATATAAATTTTTATATATTATGTAAGTCACTCCCCCATTTTTTTTATGGATGATTTATCAAAAAAAAAAGGAAAGAATTTTGCATCTTCTAGCAACGCGGAAAGAAAAAAATATTTTAAGGTATCTAAATCTAAAAGGGGGAGCAATGAAGTTGACAATGATTACAAGGTTTTTTTGTATATATTCTCATGAAACAAAATTGTTGGTCAACATATATTTTTGTTTCAATATATGTAGATACATATATATTTTTTTTGTAGAATAATACATTCATATATATACATAGTTAGAGTGTATGTATGTATATACAGTTTGTATATTTGATATATGTATATACAATTTACATATATGTATATACAGTTAGCTTTCACATATACATTTTGAAGAATAACGCATATGCAGATATATACAGTTTTAGAGTGCAAATATGTATATACATTCGAATTTGTTATTATGCAAAACATTCAAATTTGTATATACAGATATACAAATAATAAACATATATGTATATGTTTATTTCGTTTGCATATATGTGTATACAGATATACAAACAACAGATATATAAATAATAAACAACAATTTTGATTTGAATGTATGTATATTTCGTTTACAATATTGTTTACAAACAACATTCAAATTTGTATATACAGAAATACAAATAATAACAGATATACAAATAATAAACAACAGTTTTGATTTGAATATATGTATATTTCATTTGCAAATATGTATATATAGATATACAAACAACAGATATACAAATATCAAATTTATGTAAACTAATATACAGATATACAAACAATAGATATACAAATAATAAAAACAGTCTTTGTAACCTTTAAAATAGATATACAAATATAATTATACATTTATGTTAACAGATATACAGAAATTCAAATATACTATTAATAGATATACATAAAAAAATATTAAAAGACTGTCAATATGTATATTATGAAATATGCAGTTGAGTAATGAATGAATATATCATACAAATTGCAGTTACAAATGGAATTTAGAAAAGAGAAAAAAACTAACACAAACAAAGATTATAACCTTTTAACAACTTTTGTGGAAAAAAAATTAAAAAATACGAAAATAAAAATTGAATATGAAAATTGAAACACAAAATTACAATTGAAGTTATTGTATACAAAAATAATAGTAATTCCAAAATTGACTATTTAAAAGTGTTTGAAGTTTATATTGTGCATTCAATTTTGAAAATCTAATTCAAACCAATAATAAAATCGATTTTCATTATGTTGAAATTGAATCAATTTTTATTGCATTTTAGATTCAAAAAAAGATTTCAATAAATTAATTCAAGTAAAAAAATAATTTGCGAAAATTGTATATACCAAAATTTTGTATGCACAAATTACCAACTTTCTCCTGTAGATCACAATTTTTTTATTATTAAAAAAAAATTATCAACCTTTGAGGGAGTAATTAACGCATAAATTTATATTTATTAATCTGTTATATCAGAGAAATAAATGAAAAGTTTGAGAAGATTAAGGACATTTATTACATTAAAATTTTATTTTTTATCTCTTTTTGTTGTTATGTTCTTTTTTGTATATATATATACATAAAACTGTCATTTATTTTGTCTATAAATTGTAAAGGAAAAATTACATAAACTAGCAACCTTAAAATATTAATTACAAGAAATAACAATAGTTTGACAAAATTACAACTAATAACAAAACTAGCAATATTTTACCCTTTTTTTCTAAAAGCACGTGAAATTTACTCTCTTATTTTCAATTCCCTATTTTTACTCTACTTTACCTATTTCACTTCCCCCAAACTTCCTTTTTTTTTTGTTTTTTCAAATTCCCCCAAATTCCGCATGAATTCCCACATCTTGATAAAGATCATCTCCACTTTTTAACGTAAGTTTTTATTTAGTTAATGCATGTTATTTTTTTCATTTAATTTCTGTGTAGGTGTTTTAGTGTCGCCATTTTTTCAAAATTAAGTTGCGAAACTCGTCTTTTTGAGTTTATGTTTTTTGTCTGTTGAAATTGTACGAGTTAATGTATAATGGCTCAACATGCAAATCTTAGTAGTTTAGTTAGAGAAAATCAATCGAAGAATTTAGTTTCTGATAAATTACCATCGTTTAGTCTTGGTTTAACACAAGACGAAGATTTTAACTTGGGTTCTACTAATATTCTGTCTAACGAAGGTGTTATCATTGAAGAGTTGAGATCGAAGCACTGTAACAATTCCGAAAAGATTGTGGAGCATTGACAAAATCTCATCCCCAAAATTCATAAAATTTTAAAAATCAGTAAAAACGAGGAAATCAGATGAAAATGGAGAATGTAGTAAAATTGCAAGTCCCATTGCATCAGATTATGAATCTAAACAAGAAAAAGTGAAGGAGGTATGGTACTAAAATTTGTATAAGATATTTGTATTTAGTAATGGGAAGGTTTTTGTATATATATTTTTATATAGAAGTGTATTATGTATTCTGAAAATACATTTGTATATAATTTGTATATGTGTTGTTATACTCTGTTCTTGTAAATTAATTGTACAATTCATGTATTCACAAAACACATATGTGTTTGTTGAAATATAATTCTAATATGTATTATGAAAATACATTCAGTTTAGATATGTGTTTTTATGTTTACCTCTAAGAATTTTATTCGATGTTAAGTTGTATTTGGTAGTCATTACATTTTGAATGTGATATATAGTTCTTGTTTGTTGAAATGTATTTTTTACATACATCAGGTAACGATAATTTTTGTATTTTGATGTGTTGATAACTTAGATATTGACTAGTAATGTAACTTTTAGGATGTATTTTCTTAAATACATATATTGCACTGTTTAGACATATAATTGTATTTTTATGTTGTATAGGTGTTGCGTTCTCAAAATATACATATCAAGAGTAATTCATGTGTATGTTTCAACTGTTGATGATATTCCAACTATTGATTTTGATCCAGATCTTCTTTGCACGAGATATGCTTTAATATTGTGGCATTATGGTTCGAGGAAAGAAGAAGAAAAGGCACAAAGTGATGATGAAGCACCAATGAGGCATCTTAGGGATATTGGGATAACAGAAGATATTGAAGTGCATGATATTTGAAGATTATTTTGAATTTATTGTATTTTACAATAATGAACTTTAGGTAGACTAAGATTTAGTTGAATATTTCTTAGGTTTCATATGTCACTTTAATGTTGAAAATTGATATCTTAATATTTTCTTTGCTGTAATTGTTAGATTTTTTATGTTTAAATTTCTAAAATACAGTTGTTCGTGCTTAGTTTATGCTACTGTTATACATTTTGGTATGAATATGTGCTTTCTAGTTTTGAACATAATTTTCAGCATTGAATATGTATGTTTCAGTCATTATATGTATTTTTCAGTTATGCATTTGTATTTTTCATTTTATGCATATGTATTTTTGAGTAATGCATATGTATTTTGAGCAATGTATGCGTTTTTTTTTTCAATTCTGCACATATACTTCTGAATAATACATAATTATTGTATAGTTTTACATAAGTCTATATATTTTTATGATGCGTATATATTTATGATTAATACATAAATATTTTACAAGAAATGCGTATATATATATATATATATATATTTGTCTGAATATATACTTTTTTTGTCATGCATATGTATGTGTATTTCTCCAGTTTAATACATATGCATTTTTTCACATAAGTATATGTATTTATGAGTTATTCATAGATTTTTTTTTCATATATGTATATATATCTATGAATAATGCATATTAATGTATAATTAATGTATATGTTTTTTTTTTTAAAAAAAAATGTATTTAAAGTTTTAGTTATATAATTGATAAGTCATTATATGTATTCTTAATTACTTTTATTTATTACATAAATTTATGTTAATTTATTCTTATTTTTTATAAATTGGCATAGGTTTTTATTAGATTCTCATATGTATTTTTTTTAGATTAAAAATTTGACTTGTGTAACGTGCAGTTCATTAAATATAAATAAATAATGTTACACGTCTTGTATACTATATTCTTAATGATAGCATTTGCAACAATTTAACTACAAAAAGTTCAATAACATTAAAAAAAATTATTAAAATTTAGAATTATGTAATAATCAGTGAAAAAATGAAGCAATTATTTTTTGACTGAATACATCAATAAACCTATCATTTATTATATTTTCTACATGAACGTCTATTATGAATGAACTACAATAATTTTTGTTTTTTTTCCGAACATATCTCTTCTCGATTTTTCACGATTCTTCTTTGAAGGTCTCCCAAGGGGGCGCTTGTATTTTGAGGGCAAAACTATCTCCTCTAATATCTTCTGTGGAATTATCCACTCATTTTGTGTGGTAGAGGATAAATGGGAAGATCATACGTTCTTAACACAATTTTTAGCTTGTATAGATAATAGCAATATGGTCCCTTTTGAAAACTCTTTACTATTAAGTACTGCACAAACATGCACACACAATATCTCATCCAATTGGAATGCATGGCAAGAACATTTTTTTCCTTAAGACAAACAATAAAATATTTATCCATGTCGTGGATTCTATAGACATACTCTGAGGCTGGTATAACCTGAAATTATCAATACAAGAATAATTTTTATTGACAATTCAAATCATTCCAATTTATCAAATGTATTTATTCTGAAGCAACATATGTATATTACAAGTCCTAATATGTATATTTATGATATGCATATGTATTTTCATTACAACATACAAATTACTGCATATGTATAATATAAATACATATACCTGGAAACATTTGAAACAGACAGTGAATACATAAATAGACTACATATGTATATTATAAATACATATAACTGTTAAAATATATAAAGTCAAATACATATAGCTGTTAAAATACGTACTTTAAAAATAACTATTTCGTATATACAAAAATGCAAAACGAATTCCAACAAACATGAACATTTTTTTAATACTAGTTATCATCGACTAAAATTCAAATTTATCGTATAGCAATTGTATCTCAAATTTCAAATTAAATAATGACAAGAATAACTTTAAATTTGAAAGAAATAATTTGCTCAAGCTATTTTTTTGAGAACTGATAGAATTCATATACAATCTCAAATTTTAGAATTTCACGACTATTACGCAACTTTGTTACAAGTTTTTCAGCAATTCTCGTGATATTTTTTTTTTATGAAATTCATAAACATAATCAAGTTTGTTTATCGATACCTGTAATTGGAGAGTTGTATTTTCAATTTTTTCTTTAAAATTTTAGAAGACCATCAAAAATACAGGAAGCACTTTGTTTTTTGAATTAGCTTTGATTTGCTGTTTATGAAAATTGTTGTTTGAATTTGAATTATGTTGATGTAAATTAACGGATGAGGTAAAAATAAAAGAGTAAAAGAATCTGTTTAATTAAATGTGGCATAAATCAAGGAACAATTTCATTCCTTATTTAACTCTAACTGATTAGATTTACTTTTTTTTTTTAATTTGAATCTGTATTTTGGATTTTGATTTTAGTTTCTGATTATTGAAAATGTTTTTTTGAATTTGAATTAATAGTTGTAATTTAACATTGATGTAAAAAAAAAAGAGTTTTAAAAGATAAGAGAATCTGTCAATTAATTGTGTCATAAATCATGAAATCATTTTTTTCATTTTAAATTGAAACTGATTTGCATTATATTAGGAACATAATATTCTGTTGTATATGTATTTAACTAGCAATAGTTTATTCAAATACAAAATACATATTGTTATTTTTTGTAATTTTGAAATTGTTGCTAGAAAAGTTATAATTAAGATTTTATAGTTGCTATTTTTAAAAATTTTCCAATTGTAGATATGAAATTTAGATTAGAAAGTTATTCATAAATACTGTAATGAGACTATATGTGAATTTTTACCTAAATTTTAACCCATCCTAGATAATAATAAAAACCAACAATCAGCCACCACTCCAGGCCCAAAATGGTCTGACCCGGTTCACCCTTTTAATCACCATCAGCGACCAAAGCAACACCAGTCACAACAAAAAACAATTTCAACCCGACAAAACCCAACACCAGCTTCAGCCAGCAACGACAATACAACCCACAACTTCAAACCACGACCCGACCATACCAGCAAAATCAACGGTGATCCGACACCTGCTACAACCCGATCTACAACCCCTCAACTCGGCGTACAACCTGCAAAATCTAGCTTGTCCAACAATGTCTCATCCACCAACGTTCAAAATCCTATTCGTACGAAATTATACGATTCCAGCTCATACCCTTATCTTCCAAGAAGATTTCTGATTAAAATTCTAAAATTGCCGTTGATTTTTCAATCCCACGTCGATAATCGACCAAGATTTGAGATTTTTTGGGTTTCTAGATAAACCCGTTGATTCCACTGTTCAAGGGAGTTTTTTTCCGAAACCAAAAAGGGGACTAAAAATTCTCTGCTCTGTTAGGGTTCGGACTTCGGTTCCCAACCTGGAGTTGAGAGAATTTTTGTTCAAGTTTCGTATTTTTTTTTGTTGTTCTCGAGTCAAGGAAAGAGGTGAAGTCGTCCTCGACTCATCGTCCCGAGATTACTAGGTAAACACATTTTTCTCTTTTTAATTTATTCGTTACTTCTTCCCCTTCTTCGTACTAGTAGCAATTTTATAGTATTGTTGGGACTGTTTGTTGTAGAAGCCTTGAAGGCTATAGGGTTTTTGTGATAAACGTGTTTCTTAGTCTAGTTCTTATTTTCATAAAGCTGTTTTGAGGCCCAAGATTTAGTCGTAATCGTGATTGTGATTTACGCCGTATGGTCACTGTTTGTCCTTTACCAGTCATCGTTTTAGCTTACTGTTGCTCCTATTATTAATGTTTTGATTTTATATGTCATCATGTTTGGATTTTCGGTTTATCTTATATTCATCGTCGTATTGATTTACTGCTTTGTTTCGAATTATCGATTTAAGGCTTTGTTTCGAATTGGTTGCTTACTTGATTTGACTTAAGATCTTAGTATTAATTTTCTTTCTTTTAGTCTTCATTTCACTGTCAAGTTTATGCTTTTTTGGAATTTACTTCTTGATTCGATGTTTTGGTTTCAACTCTACTGCATCAATCTGAAATATGTTTATAGTTTTCCTGTTGGTTTGGCTTAGCAATTTTTAGATTTTGTTTATAGTGATTTTGTGCTGTCGTTATTTGCAGTCTAATATTTTCAATCTTAAGGAAAGATGGTTGGTTTCCTATACGTAAACATGTATGCAAACATATTTGAAATATCATCTTATATCTTTTAGGAAGCATTTGTTAAAAGATTAGTTTACTTTTCTGAAATTGTTAGACAGCTTCGCTTCCTCCTCGCTTCTTTCCTGGCTTTTCGCTCCTCTCCAACCAGTCAAGTGGCCCTTGGGCCACCTCTGGCGCGCCCTAGCCGAGCGGTCCTCGCCTGCACAAGCAAGCAGATTAGCTCCCTCATTCTCTTATTGTGCCGCCTCCGGATGGAAAGGACAAGGAGCTGTCGGATGTCAATCTCTTTTCTTTTATGCTGCATGCAGCTACCTTCCATCGGCACATTATTCGCTCTGCTACAACGAACGAACTAAATGGCAGACCATCGAGAGTGAGTGAACGGCTAGCCAAAGCTTCTCGTTTGGAAACAATTTCAGAAAAGTAAACTAATCTTTTAACAAATGCTTCCTAAAAGATATAAGATGATATTTCAAATATGTTTGCATACATGTTTACGTATAGGAAACCAACCATCTTTCCTTAAGATTGAAAATATTAGACTGCAAATAACGACAGCACAAAATCATTGTTAATTTAATTTACACTCTCTCTCCCAACGGCTCTCTCCCCCTCTCTCTCTCTCTCCCTACCCTCTCTCCACCCCCAGCTTACCGGCCTCCGGTC
>NC_061117.1:25949606-25995075 GCF_002878395.1 Capsicum annuum | reverse complement strand
TACCCTTTTGATGTTGGTCGGGATTTTCAAAAAGACACTTAAAATTTAAATTCGACCTATTACCCCACGATTCTTCTTTAATCGTTTGCAAATAAACCATTTTTTGTTGATTTCAGTCACACCAAAGAGAGTAAATGCACGCGCCAATCAAGTGCTGCCACATGTAAATACGTTTAATTTCATTTTGTTTATAGTTTTTAATAAAATTCTCCTTTTAATTTTATTTATCAATTAATCAATCTTCATTTCTTCTTCCTCAATTCTCCATTAATCAATCTTCATTTCTTTTTCCTCAATTCTCCATTAATCAATCTTCATTTCTTCTTCCCCAATTCTCCATTAACAACCATTACTCTCTTTTTCTCTTTTTTTTTTCCTAATTCTCCATTGAAGCTAGGAAATTTCAAAAAAAAAAAAAACAAAAACTCCTTAATGAATCAAACTAGCGGAATAAAAAAATCATGTATTGACTTTAATATCTTCTTAATTTGTTTAAAAGTTGTGAAATCAAGTTTCCTTTTTGTGATTAATTTTTTTTTTCGTCTTCAACATCATTTACTTGAATCATAAAACTCCATTAATGGAGTTTTAATGGAGGAGTTGAAAAAGACAATGGTATTGAAATCTCATTACTCATTAGTATTGAGTAATTTATTCCTTCTTCTTCTTCTCCACCAATCTTCATTAATGGTGTCTTTGTTTTTTCTCTTTCCACTTAATTATATTTCACAAATTCAAATCGACACTACACACTCGGAAGGAGAAGAAATAGGAAAGAAAATCGAGTGACATCATTAATAGAGATAAATGGAGAAGAAGAAGAAGAAGATAGAAAATGAAAGATAGCAAATGAAGAAGACGAAATGAAGGAAGAAGTTGGAAAATGAAGAACAAAAAAACTAAAATACAAAATTTAAAAAGTGGGTCATTTTTATTATACGTGACACATTTTAATTGGTTGGTTCAATATTTTTTTTACATTCACGCGCTTCAGGTGTGTGTCTACATGCAGGGTCAAAATTTTGGTTAAAATGGTGCATTTACAACGGGTTAGGTAAGATTCATGGAGTAATAAGTCGAATTCAAAGTTTAAGTGTCTTTTTAAAAATTTCGGCCAACATTAGAGGGGTATTTATATATTTACTCATATAGAAATATTATATGTATATGATGACATATACACACAGACAAAAATCTGCATTGCTGAACTTCTTCAAACTTGTTGAAGATTATTCATCTGATTAGCCTTATCAACGTGTAAACATATGTATATGTATGCATATACACACAAACAAAAAAAAAATGATAATTTATTTTTGAGAGGCAATAATTTTATGTATATGTAGACTAGTTCAAACATACAAATACATCGAGTATTTGCATTTTCTCGCAATTAATACATAGTCTAGTGAATTTATTTTAACAAAAATAATGTATGACTTTAATGTTAAAAATAGTTAGTTTAATAGTTTTACTATTATAAAAAAAATTGCGTCGTTAATATTATAAAGAGTAATTCAAAGTTTTACTACTGGACGTGTTAGCTGTTACCCAAAAAAAGGATTACGAGAGGAAATTAACCCACAATTTAAGTGTCTTATTTTAAAAAAAAAATAAAAAAATCATCAAATAATCATTTTTCTCATCAGTGATCTTCTTTCTTTATTTTTTTGGTTAAAAGGAAAATTTACTTATTTAACAACTATAACACCAATTCAATCATTAGATGAAAGAAACTGATCGAATTTTGAGCGTCTCATAAGGTGATCAATTTAGTTTTAAAATGAATAGAAAAAAGAAGTATAAATGAAAAAAATCATAAAAAGACATTGTAGTAAAATTGAATGTAGTTAGTTGAAGTAAAAAATGATTGATTTCAAATATGAAAACGGACCCTGGATTGTAGCTTTTTTTAAGGAGAAAAAAAATCTTGAGAGAAAAGCGGATATGAATGTATATGTATTTTAAGAGAGAGAAACTTAAAAAGTGGGAGTTATGTAATATGTTTAGAGAAATGATTTTTTTTGTAATAAATGAAACATAAATTGTGGGTTTGTGTAATTTTAATTTTTTTGATAATTAGTCCAAAAAAATATGAGTGTAATCTAGACGTAAACTATATAACAAATCGACAAATCAATTGAAGACATGTGAATTTTTAAACTTAAAATGATTATAAAAATGATTTTTTAATATAAAACAAGTCTTACCCCTCTCCCCAAAAAAGGAGAATCCCTATACACCCCTACGCCCTCGCTATAACCTATCCAACTCAATCCCTTTATCGTTATCTAAAATTATCATTGCCACACCGTGTTTTCTACTTTTTTTTTATCCTCCTTTAGTAGTTTTTTTTTTATGTAAAATTTTATGTGATGAATAATCTTCACCTTTTAAAGAATGAGAAGTTAGATAAAATAAAATAAATCTCATCTAATTTATCATACTCACTTCATCATAAGTTCAATATCTAAAATGTAAATTTATAATTTCTACAAAATCTATCATGAGAAGATAGATTGTACATATTTGAGGTGAAGTGATGGACTTATAATGGCAGAGAGTAGTAATTTACAAAAAAGGAGAGAGAAAAAATTATTTTAAAAAAAAACTAATGAGAAAGAAATAGGAAGAAATTGAAAAAAAATAATGGAAAAGATGTTAAAATATTGATTCACACGCTTGTTAAGATGTAAATCACATTTTTAGGTTAGGAGTATTCAATAGATATAAAAGTAAGTTGAGAGATTAAATGAAATTTTAAAATAAGTTTTAGGGTTTATTAATAATGTAAACCTAAAATTTATCATTGATTTCCTAATCACACAGTGTAAAATGTGAAAGTAGAAATATTTTCGTTAATATATAAGTCCCTTTCCTTCCCTCCTTAATTCTCCAAATTTGGCGCCAAAATCCCCTCCACCATAACCTACTACAAGCCTTCGAATTTCTCCAATTTAGGCAAACCTTCGAAGTTCTCTCCAAACAATTTCGAAAAATGGAGCAGATAGAAGCTCTATTATCATCATAACTTGCTACAATTTCTCCAGTTTAGGACAAACCTCCGAAGTTGTCCAATGGAGGAGATAGAATCTCAATTATCATCAAACAAATCGTTGGGTTACTCAACGTTGCTTCATCTCTAGCAACAATCTGGAGCCGATCCTTCTCTCCTTCGATTGCTCGTTGATTCGTCTTCCATCATCGTCCACTATATTCTCGCCGATATCTACGATAACGACGAGGAAATGTGAGTTTTGTTGACCTGTTGTTTTCAAAATAAGACTCGTTCAGTCTCAATTTAAGTGTAAAATTACTTTATTTGAAATTTTGGAAGTTGAAGTTATGTTTGACCGTACATTTTCTAAAGACTTTTTAGAATTTTAAGCAGGCGTTTGACATGAAAATTATTATTTTTTACTTTAGTGAAAAGGCTCAAATATGCCACTGAACTATCAGAAATGAATCATTTATGCAATTCGTTAAAAGTTGGGTTCATTCATGCAATCGCCGTTACAAAACCAGCCCATCCATGCTATTACTTTTTAACAGATGGTTTTTAAAAACAGCCTTGCCATGTGGCAGCTTATTAGAGGGCCACATCATTTTTTTTAAAAAAAAATTAATTTTTTTTATCCATTAAAAAGAATACACGCAACTTTTTGATCCATTGAAAATTAGTTTGATCTATGCTTTTAAAATTTGATTAATTTTTCATGAATATATTCTTAAAACATTCTTGTTTGATTCGTTTTTTTGTCATTTTTGACATATTAAGATTGTTTTCATATTTTACCTTTAATATTAATTATTTTTTTCTTCAAATTAATTTCAAATACAATAGTAAACATCATTTAATAAATATATTATTATAAAATAGCTATTTTAATTGGCGGGCGAGTAACTAAAAGGGAACGGAGAGAGTATACACTTCACATTTTTTATCACTTTTTTTTAAAAAAAGATTCACGTTAACTAAAACTTTTGTCATTTTTCAGTTGAAACTGAAGGGATATATAAACATCAAATATTATTATTATATTATTAACAGTTAACTTCTCATTTTGCCAACTCTACGTATACTATGCATGTCGGCATGCTGTCGCCTTTTTGTTTTTGCAATGATAAATGATGATGCATAAAGTGTTACGTACAAATGTTGAATGCTGATTAGGGACGGCTCAACCCTTTAGGAGAAAAGGTGGCCGCCTAAGACCCCAAAATTTAAGGGGCCTATTTTTGTTTAGTAATAATAAATTACAAATTTTAAGAAATATATTAAATACTATTTATAGAAAAAAAAAATTTTTATATAAAAAAATAAAACGCAAGGCCTCCGTTTGATTTTTGCCTTAGGCCATAAATTTGCTTGAGCCGCCCCTGAAGCTGATGATGCCATTCTATGCTTAATAAAAAAATAAAAAACTAAAAAGTTACTTACATTCAGCTAACAAAATATTTCATGTATGCTAAGACATACTATATACTTAATTAGAATAGCGTTTGATTATAAATTTTAGTAGTAGATTTTTTTTAAAAAAATTCTATAAATATTTGTTTGATCATGAAAAATTAATCAAATTTTAAAAACATAGATCAAGTTAATTTTTAATGAATCAAAAAAAATTTAAAAAGAATTTTTTTTTAAAAAATAAAAAATAAAATAAAAAATGATGTGGCTCTCTAATAATTAAAAACTGGCTGTTAAAAAATAATGGCATGGATGAACCAGCTTTGTAACGGCGATGGCATAAATGAGCACAACTTTTAACGGATAACATAAATAAGCCATTTCTTGGCATATTTGAGCCTTTTTCCTTTACTTTATTTGGAATTTTCGGAGTTGGTATGTTTGAACATACATTTTAAAAGACTTTTTAGAATTTTAAGTGGGTGTTTGACATGAAAATGATTTTTTTAAACTTATACATTTTAAAAGACTTTTTAGAATTTTAAGTGGGTGTTTGACATGAAAATGATTTTTTTAAACTTTATTTGAAATTTTTAGAGTTGAAGTTCTGTTTAGCCATTTTTATTTTTAAATACTTTGGAATTTTAAGTAGGCGTTCGGCATGAACATAAAAAAATGAAATTTTGAGAGTTGAAAAATTGTGTTTGGCCATACCTTTCAAGTTGTATTTAGAACTTTTATGTCCAAATAATATTTTTTTAATAATGTGAAATAATTTTCTGGAAAATAGTGAACAATTCTTATCACTAAACAGGGCTAAATGTACTAAAAAATAACTAAATCGTGTAAAACTGAAAACAAGTATTGGGTTGTTAAGATGAAATAATTTTTCAAAAAAAAAGTGAAAATTTGCCTAGAGATGATAATTGATAATTGATCCCTAGTTCTACAGGTAAATAACTTAGCATTCCACAAAGTGCACAATTTATCCTTTCTTGTAGCATAGGTGTCAATAGGTGATATTATGCCTATTTTAATATATTCATAGAATATCTATTATGAGGGAAATTGCTTATATTTTAGATAGCTTATGAGTGAGTAGGTGCTAGAAGTCTTTTGTGTAAATATTGATGAAATACACTATTGGTGTACTTGTATATAAAACTGTTAACTTTAAAAAAGGAGAAAATACCCAATTACCTTTCTGAACTATATTCAATTATGATACACTTTAACTTAAAGGGGTCCTATTACCCTCTGAACTAATTAAAAGTGTAATTTTGACATTCTTAGTACCTATGTGGCACATACGTGGCACAAGTATGCCTACGCGGACACTTCAGTGTGTTGTGCCACGTAGGCACTAAGGGTGTCAAAATTACACTTTTAAATAGTTCAGGGGTAATAGGACCCCCTTTAAATTGATATGTGTCATAGCCTTTTTGGGTTTAATTCAGGGAATAATTGGGTATTATCTCTTAAGAAAATAAATAATAATAATTGAGTTCACGGTCAAATATTTGTATGTATTTAATGCATTTCCATAATACACATACACGAGTTACTTGTACTTGGTTTCTAAATTTATATACTCCCCCCATCCAAAATTAGTTGTATGTTTTCACTTTCAGATAATGAATTTGACTAATCTTCAAAGTTAAATCGGATTAGATTAACTCAGTAACTTATAATTAAAATTTGAATATTCAAAAAGTATATAAAAAAGACCATAAGTTGCAACTTTTCTTATGTCAGTTTAAAAAATATTACTTTATTTTAAAATGTTGGTCAAAGTTAACATAGTTTAACTCTCATGAGGTGAAACATGAGAACTAATTCGGAACGTACGGATCCGTAGTTTAAATTTTTTTAATACTGACATGGTATATAAAAATTGCTCTTTTTTTTTTCTTTCAAGTTACCTCTTTGTTTGATAATCTTAAAAGCTGGTTCTGGTTATGCTTCCTCAAAATTGTAGTGCTGCTCAGATATTGAAGTGCTTGGGATTCATGATATATCATCCATCTATAGTTGGCTCAATCAAAGGTTCGTTGTCTTGTTGTCCGCTCATATTAGTAATCGTAGTACGGCTCGTGTAGTTTCTTGTCCTTCAATTTTTATTAATATATATTGATTCCTTGTACCTCAATCATCGTATTGATTTGTTGTATTTTCTGTTTTGTTACTATATGTTATTTTTTTCTTATCTGTTGTTTCGTGCCTCCTTTACTTCTTTTGGTATACTGCTTTGGACTGTTATTTGTGAGCTGAGGGTCTGATAGATACTAGGAAGTAGGACAAATAGAGAATGAGATTTTACTAATTAAAGAAAGTGCAAGGATCTTAAACACTATATTAACCAGTAACCACGTCCGTATTAAGTGGACAAATCTTCATATACAAAGGTAATGATAATACTTTTTTCTTCTTGTCCAGAATTCTACATACATCTATTTAAACTAAAACATAATCATAACTCCTACCACAAATAGACAGTTACTGATGTAGATAACTATTGGTAACTTCTATAATACTAACTGCTGCTAATATAGTTTATCTTATTTGAAACCAAGAAACTAATATGGATTATCTCCACACGCTAAAGGAGCAGTCCCATCAGCGCATCTCCGCTAAAAAGTTGCCTTGTCCTCAAGGCGAAAAGAAGGAAACTGCGCAGCTAATAGATCTTAATTTTTCCAATTTGCTTCTTTGAGAGGTCAACCAACCCATTTAATTAATAACTCGAGTTGCAGATTGGCAGTTCGGGATCCCTAATGATGAGCCAGAGCTTGTTTAGGTGAAATAATGAATTTGTTGATTATATATCTCAGAAATAAAGTAGGAGTAGATATTTTACTAGTTTTAAATTATTATAATTCTATGTAGGTTAGACTTAGGAATTAGTTATCCTATTTGAATTAGGAATTAATTATCCTTATTTAAATTGAATTTAGTTAGAAATTTAGCTATAAATATATGTTTTGAGTTATTAATAAAATAATTTCCTTTGACAATACAATTGCAGGATTTTCTTCTATCCAACTCTGTCTTTGTTATTTCTCTAATTTCAAAGTCAAAAACCAACAGTTGGTATCAACAGCCAGTTTCTTTAGGGATCTGTAAGAGAGATGAATTTTGAAAACAACTTTTCCCAAATAGCTCTTCCTGTCTTTAATGGTGAGAATGACCATCTTTGAGCAGTAAGAATGGAGACTTATCTTGAGGCTTTAGATCTTTAGGAGGCCGTGGAGGACTATGAGGTTCTTCTGCTGCCCGATAATCCCACAGTGGCCCAGATCAAAAGTCAAAAGGAAAAGAAATAAAAAAATCAAAAGCAAAAGCAACTTTGTTTGGTAGTCTGTCTCCAATAATTTTCATGAGAATTATGACCCTTAAGTCACCAAAAGAAATTTGGGATTATCTTAAGGAAGAATATACCGGAGATGAAAAAATATGAGGCATGAAAGTATTGAATCTAATAAGGGAACTCGAATTGCAAAAGATGAAGGAATTTGAGACCATCAAAGAGTACTCAGACCGACTTCTTAGCATTGTTAACAAGGTAAGATTGCTTGACACAAAATTTAAAGATTCGAGAATTATTGAAAAAATTCTTGTTACTGTGCCTGAAAGATACGAAGTAATAATTACTACCTTGGAAAACACAAAAGATCTGTCCAATATTACCTTGGCAGAATTGTTAAATATATTGCAGGCGCAAGAGAAAAAGAGGCTTATGAGGCAGGATGGTATGGTTGAAGGAGCTTTGGCAGCTAACGACAAAACTCACAACAAAGGTAATAATTCAAGAAAAAATTACTCACCTTGCTAGCACTGTGGAAAATAGGTCATCCTTCATTTAAATGTTGGAAGAGACTAGATGCACAATGCAAGATTTGTAATTAACTTGGCCATGAAGTTGTGATTTGCAAAAACAAATCTCAAAAATATGAAGCAGATACCCAAGTCACCAAAGAAGAAGATCACTTATTTGTGGCAACATATTCTTCAACTAAGAAATCTGATTTTTGGATGATTGATAGTGGTCGTACAAACCACATGACATATGATAAAACTCTTTTAAAAGAGTTTCTTCCTTTGGAAAATAAGAAAGTCAGAATTGAGAATGGTGACTATATTCCTGCAGAAGAAAAAGGGAATGTTGTAATCAAAATAATTTCAGCTACAAAAATAATTTCAAATATCCTTTACGTGCCCGATATTGATAAAAGTTTGTTAAGTGTTGGTCAGCTAATGGAAGAAGGATTTAAACTATTGTTTGAAGATAAATATTGTCGAATCTTTGATTTCACTAATAATGAGATCTTACAAGTTGATATGAGAGGCAAAAGTTTATTATTTAATCCAACAGAAGATGCACACAAGGCATGCAAGAACAAAGATGAATTGACAGATTTATTTAAGAGGTCAAATTCAGCGAAGCCAAGACTGCATTCTACAATTTCTGATCCAAGAAGGAGTGTTGAAAGTATGTCTCAGAAATAAAGTAGGAGTAGATAATTTTAGTAGTTTTAAATTATTAGAATTCTATGTAGGTTAGACTTAGGAATTAGTTATCCTATTTGAATTAGGAATTAGTTATCTTATTTAAATTGAAGTCTAGTTAGAAATTTAGCTATAAATTTATGTTTTGAGTTATTAATAAAATAATTTCCTTTGACAATACATTCGCAGTATTTTTTCTCTCCAACTCTTTCTATGTTATTTCTCTAATTTTAAAGCCAAAAACCAACAGAGCTTCTCGCCTTCATCATTTAATGGTAGTTCTGGTGGTTGAGAAGGTAATTCACAGGAAAAGGTTATTTGGAAAGATGCTATTGCAGGTGTTTTCTGAGGAATACCTTGCAGTTTATAAGTTTTTCCATTCCATTGGAAGATCAGAAACTTTTTGTTCCAATTGGATTGTATCGTGTTCAAAGACGCTAGCCATTGTATACCTAACACCATGTCTGCCCTACCAAAGGAAAAAGGGAAAAAATCGTACTTTATAACCAAGTTTGAAACTTCTAGTGATAAGTCCTTACAAACTTTGTGCATTTAATAATTTCACGATTGCCTATCTGGACGCCAAAGGTAAGGATATATTGGACTGCAAACCCAAGTTCCGTGATAATTTCTTTTGCAACAAAATTATATGTTGAACCACTATCCACCAACATTAGCATTTTATGCCCACAAAGAGTGCCTTGAAGTTTCAAAGTTGAAGAAAATTCTTTTCCCAGAAGTGCGAGAAGTGCGTGAAATGAGATTTCTGCCAAAAGTAGGAGGTATGTCTTTATTCCGGTTATCTTCAACAATTTGCACATTGTCTTTCTCATCCATTAACTCCAAATGTGCAAAAGTTCCAGGTTTGCAATGATGACCAGGGGCAAGCTTTTCTCTATAACGGTAGCGTAGGCCTTTTTCTCGACGAATTTGTTGTTCAGAATTTAGTGGGTGAAGGTTTGAAAGTGATGGTTGTTGAAAAGAGTGTGTAACTGGTTGGCGGGATAATTGAAAATTAAAGGATTCTTGAGCCGTTGGAGAGGAAGTCCCAATTGATGAAGGTTGTGATAAAGAAGGTCAAGTGGTTACCTTATTAGACCAATTTGGTCCATGTTTTCCTTCATATTCTAAAGCCAAGCTCATTGCTTTATGCACAAATCGAGCCTTGTGAATTCTAATGCTCACATGAAGGTCTTCTTTGATCCCACTAAGGAAAACTCCGGTCAAACAGTGTTTGGCCAATTTAGCATGCTCGCTGCCAGTTTTGCAAATTCTTGCCTGTACTCAAACACCGATCCAGTCTGTTGGATGTCACACAAATGCTCATCTGGATTTTGAAACTCAGCGGGTCCATAATTTTCTTGCATAACTGTAACCAATTCTTCCAAGTAATTAATGGTCCTTTCACTATTGATCCAAGCAAAAAGATCCAATACATCTCCTTCTAAAGACATTGAAGGTACATCAATCTTGCAATCACCAAGTGTTTGATAATTTTGAAAATACTTTTCTACTTTCAGAATCCAACCTCGAGGATCTCCTCCCTCATACTTTGGAAATTCCATTCTTGTGTATGAACGTCTATAAGTTTCTGGATACCTCCAAGTACTATCAACTTTACCTTCTTCCAGAAAAACTTTAGATATTCCTCGTTGTTTCTGACTGTTGTGTGCTTTTAATGCAGCCACATTATAATACCCTAAGAAATTTTCATTGAAATTTTGTGCGTAGACGTGTTGGGTTCTATCTTCTAGAATGAATTATAAATTTTTTGTGTGAAATATCTTAGATTATGACCCACCACTGTGTAGAGTATTGAATAATCTTTCCAACGATAAGTGGATCATCCAATACGGACACCCGAGCGATGAGTTATGAACATTCCGATCGAACCGTGAATAGTAGTGAACAATAAAACGTGCAGGAAAAAGTACTGAGGCCTGGCGTATTTTTGCTCCAACTTTAAACAATCATAACTCCTTGTACATAATAATCTAGGTGATGTAATATATATCAACAGAAAGCTCTGCGAGTCCTCTTTCCAATGAAATTGGTTTCATCCAATTTGTCTATCGGAACAAAAAGTTATGGTCGATCTACTTCAGCCTACCAAAAGCAAATTTTTGGGTCAACTTCAAATGAACATAACTCCTCATACACGATGAGATAGGTGAGATACTATATATCAATGGAAATATATGAGAGTCCTTTTTCTAATGAAATTAGTTTCATCCAATTTGGACATCGGAGTAAAATGTTATGGTTGATCTACTTCAGACTATCAAAACAGTCCACCAAAGGACAGATTCGAGAATTATTTGATTTTTAGGGGCGTTTTGATCATTTCCCCTCACCCAAAATCCGTCCAAACCCTATATTAAAGCATATTAGAAGCATTATATGTTATATTTCATCAAATTCCCTCAAAAATAAAACCCTAAGCTCCTACATCCAACTTCAAGAACCTCCAAAGTTCACCATTAATTCTGTAAATTTATTCAAGATTCCAAGTTTCTAGTTAAAGAACTCTAAGAACCATCATTCAAAGGCACGATTAACATCTCAAAAATGAGTATCGATCTAAAGTTCATCATTTAAGGTATGTGGAGTTTTTCAATAAGAACTCTCTTTCGTTCTTGTGCCCAAAAGTAATTTTCTTTACAAAGGCATGAATTTTATTTGATTTTTTAGGAATTTGAAGCATGAACCCATATCTTATGATGATTATTATGAAATCTTGATGTTTATGATTTTGAAAGATGAATTTACGTGTGTGGAGATATAAAGCATGAATCTTGAACAATATTTATCATTATTTTGATGTTTGGATCGTGAATCCCCATTGGAAATTGTGTTTTTTTTGAAAGTGTGTGTTATAAGCACGTTGATGTTGAATATTTGAGATATTTTGAATAATTTTACCTTTTGGTCTTAATGGAGTTGTTTTGAACTCGAGTGTGAAAGAAATCCACAATGTGGTTGATTTTGATAGATGGGAAGTATGATGGCTCCCGATGTATATTTATATATTACTGAAATTGTTTTGTTGTGGATTGTCTTTGAAATGATCTGATCTAAGTCCAGGAGAAATCTTTAGCACCGAGTGAGAGGTATAAAGCGACCTTACTTCCCTAGAACTACGTGCCCCCATAGGAGTGAGCCTGAGGCTGATTTATATAGTGATCACTAGTTTGTGTGGATTTGATATCGATAGTCCTATTCCGATGGCAAGGATAGGACGGCTCTCCACAACGTGGGTTGTACGTTGGACTCCATGTATCTCACATGGTTTATGTCGGTTATAGGATCTCCCAGTGTGTGTGTGTTTCCTTGTGTCTATGGTGAATGGTGAAGTGATTTGAAAGTGGAATTGTGAAAGTTATTCTTTCGAAAGATTTAAATGATATTTACATTATGAGAATTGATATTCTTGATGAACTGAAAGTGATTGACAAATTATATGATGACTCACATGTGTTATTGTACTTATTTCATCCTCTCATGATTATGATGATTTTCTTCGGGCTATGTGAGTCTTTCATACATCTTGCATATTTCTTATAAACATTTATGATGATGATGTTTATACAACTGCATACACCCCAAATACTCGGTTCCTTTCCATGGTACTGACCCACATCTTTGGATGTGGGTTGCATTTTCTTAGAATGTAGGTTTAGGTGCTCAGTTCCATGTTCGATAGTGATTCTTTGGGCACGCTGTTCTACATCCTCTGTTGTGGTGAGTCCTCATGTTCCGAGGACGTGATGTCTGATGTTGGTTTCACGGAATTGTTACATTTGATAACTGAGTATGAGTTAGTTGGGGCATGTCTTAATGGCTCGCTGGTTTTATTGATTTTCTTAGAGGCTTGTCAGACTAGTACAGATGTTCGGAGTTATCTAGTAAGTCGTATTTGTTATCTTTCTGAAATTCTTTTATTCTTGAATGATGATTACTCTATTGATATTTGAGCGTTATTTATGAAAACCCCGTTGATTTGTGTTGAACTGAATGAAAATGGCTCAAAGGGTTGCTACTCGTATCCTTAAGCACCGTGTGACGCTCTGGGACCCATTTTTTGGGGCGTTACAAACTTGGTATCAGAGCCTAAGGTTTTAAGGTGTCCTAGGGAGTCTGACAAGCCACATTAAGTAGAGTCTTGATCATTGGTATGTAGCGCGCCACATCTATGAGCAAGAGGCTACATGACATTTTAGGAAAAAGTGTAATTCTTTCTTTCAGAAGTCTATCGTGCTTAAAGTGTCTCTCTCTGCTATTGATTCGTGCTCTCTTCTTTAAGAAATATGCCTCCATGTCGAGCGGGATGAAATAATGATGGTCAGCAACCTCAACCCGCTGACCCATTGAATGAAAACGTGTCTCATGCTGAATTTCGGGCAGCCTTTCAGGCACTGGCCCAAGCTGTTACTGCAAATGTTCAGGCCAACTCGGCCCTGGCTCTACAGCAGTAGGGAGGTGATTCAGTTGCTGCCAGGATTTGTGACTTCATGCAGATGAATCTGTCGGAATTCTATGGGTCCAAGTCTGATGAGGATCCACGATTGTTTTTAGAGGAGGTGTGGAAGATTACTTAGGTAATGTATGCATCTGAGGAACATAGTGTGGAGTTGGCTACGTATAGGTTGAAAGACCTTGCTTATGAATGGGTTGTTTCTTGGAGAAAAGGTAGAGGAGGTGAGGGAGCTGTCCCTATAACTTGGCAAGAGTTCCAGGATGCATTCCTGGATAAGTTTTTCCCTTTGAATATAAGGGAGGCAAAGGTGGAAGAGTTTATGAACCTGCGACAGGGCTCTATGACTGTTAGGGAGTACTGTCTAAAGTTCAATCAGTTGGCCAAGTATGCTCCTGACTTAGTGGCTGATAATCGGGCTAGTTTGAGTAGGTTTGTGACTGGAGTGTCTAGTTATATGGTTAAGGAGTGTAGGTCTGCTATGCTGAATAGTGAGATTAATCTTTCTAGGATGATGACTCATGCCCAACAGATTGAGGCAGATAAGATTAAGGAGAGAGATAAAATGAGAGGGAATAAGAGAGCTAGGTCCGAACAGCACGGACAGGGTCAGACTAGATCACAGGGAGGGAGGCACCCTCAGTATCAGGATCGTTCACTTAGGCTAACACCATCATCTGCTAGTGTTCCCATGCCTAGAGGTAGGCAGGAGCAACGTAGCAGGTCATATGCATCTAGGTCCCAGTACAGTGCTAGTAGTAGGCCAAATCGTCCCCTGTATCCTACGTCTGGTAGGGCTCATTCGGGTGAGTGTTGGGGTGAGAAGAGGGGTTATTTCCAGTGTAGTGACATGGGTCACAGAGTTAGAGATTGTCCACAGGATGGACAAGGGCGTCGTGACTATCGCCCTCAGACCCAAACTCAGACTGTTAGTGCTCCAGTTCTAGCAACTCGCCCAGCCCCAGCTCAGGGAGTCTCTTCTAGCAATGCTGGCGGGCAGCGCCAGAATAGATTCTATGCTTTACTATCCTGCCAGGAACAGGAGGACTCTCCCGATGTTGTTACTGGTATGCTTCGTATATTTCAGTTTGATGTGTATGCTTTGTTGAATCCTGGATACAGTTTCTCATATGTTACACCTTTGATTGCTGTGAATTTTGAAATGAGTCCTGAGATTATTCCTGAGCCTATCCTAGTTTCTACCCCAGTAGGTGATTCGATTGTTGCCCAGAAAGTGTATAAAAAGTTTCCTGTTACCGTTCTTCATAGAGTCTTGTTGGATGATCTGATTGAGTTAGACATGGTAGATTTTGATGTGATTTTGGGTATGGACTGGCTGTATTCTTTTTATGCCTCTATTGATTGTCGGACCCAAGTGGTCAAGTTTCAGAATCTGAGTGCATCCGTGTTTGAGTGGTCTGGGAATTCTGTGTCACCCAAGAGTTATTTTAGCTCTTACCTCAAAGCTAGAAAGCTTATTTACAATAGGTGTATTTACTATTTGGTTAGAGTCAAAGACACTAAGTCTGAGACTCTAACTCTCCAGTCTGTTAACGTCGTTAATGGATTTTCTGATGTCTTTCCAGATGATCTCCCAGGGATACCTCTTGATAGAGAGAAAGAGTTCAGGATTGATCTTCTTCCCGATACTCAGCCTATTTATATTCCTCCTTATCGTATGGCCCCTGCAGAACTTAAGGATTTGAAAGAGAAACTCAAAGATTTACTAGACAAGGGTTTCATAAGGCCCAGTGTTTCTCCTTGGGGTGCTCTTATGTTGTTTGTGAGAAAGAAAGATGGCTCTTTGCGTATGTGTATTGATTACCGCCAACTGAATAAAGTCACCGTAAAAAATAAGTACCCCCTTCCAAGAATAGATGATTTGTTTGACCAATTACAAGGTGCAAGTTATTTCTCAAAGATAGACCTTCGTTCCGGCTATCATCAACTCCAAGTTAGGGAGTGTGACATCCCAAAAAGAACTTTCTAAACTCGGTATGGCCATTTAAAGTTTTTTGTTATGTCTTTCAGGTTAACTAATCCCCCAGCAGCTTTCATGGACCTCATGAATCGAATGTTCAGACCATATCTGTATATGTTTGTCATAGTGTTCATCAATGATATACTGGTGTACTCCCGTAGTGATGATGAACATTCTGATCATCTCCGAACTGTCTTGCAAACCCTTAGAGATCACAAGTTGTTTGCCAAATTCAGTAAGTTTGAGTTTTGTCTAAGGTCAGTTGCTTTTCTGGGTCATATCATTTCTTCCGAGGGTATTAAAGTTAATCCCCAGGAAACCGAAGCTGTTAGAAATTGGCCTAGACCTATTTCTCTAACAGATATCCGAAGTTTCTTGGGTTTAGCTGGCTATTACCGCCGTTTTGTTGAGGGTTTCTCCTCTATAGCATCTTCTATGACTTGGTTGACCTAAAAAAAAGTGAAGTTCTTGTGGTCCGAATCTTCTGAGAAGAGTTTTCAGGAGTTGAAGACTCGACTCACTTTAGCCCTTGTTTTGACTTTGCCTGATGGTGTTGATGGTTTTGTGGTGTACTGTGATGCTTCGAGAGTTGGATTGGGTTGTGTATTGATGCAGAAGGGTAAGGTGATAGCTTATGCTTCTAGACAGTTGAAACCCCATGAGAAAAATTACCCCACCCATGACCTTGAGTTGGCTGCTGTTGTGTTTGCTTTGAAATCTAGAGACACTATTTGTATGGTGTCCATGTTGATGTTTTCACTGATCATAAGAGTCTGCAGTATGTGTTTACCCAAAGAGAATTGAATCTTAGGCAGAGACGATGGTTAGAATTGTTAAAGGACTATGATATGAGTGTGTTGTACCATCCGAGCAAGGCTAATATTGTGGCGAATGCCCTAAGTAGAGTGTCCATGGGTAGTGTTTCGCATGTGGTAGAAGGTAAGAAAGAGTTGGCTCGTGATGTACATCGTTTGGCTAGATTGGGGGTTAGGTTGTTTGACTCTGCTGAAGGTAGTATAGGGGTTCAGAGTAGTTCCTAATCCTCCTTGGTTTCGGAAGTGAAGGAAAAGCAATACTTAGATGCGAGTTTGGTCATACTGAAGGAGTCAGTCAAGGACCAGAAAGTAGAGGTTTTCTCCCAAGGGGGAGATGGTGTGTTGAGATTATAGGGTAAATTATGTGTCCCGAATGTTGATGATCTGAGACAGAGGATTATGGATGAAGCGCACGGGGCGCGATATTCTATTCATCCCGGTGCCACCAAGATGTATCGAGACTTGCGGGAAATCTATTAGTGGAGTGGCATGAAGAAAGATATAGCAGCGCTTGTAGCTAAGTGTGCAACATGCCAACCGGTTAAGGTTGAACACCAAAGACCTGGTGGTATGATGCAAGAGTTTAGTATTCCCACCTGGAAATGGGAAGAGATAAATATGGACGTCGTGATTGGTTTACCTCCTTCCCGACTCCATCATGATTCCATTTGGGTTTATGGTTGATAGGTTGACTAAGTTTTCTCATTTCTTGCCTGTTCATACTTCATATACTGCTGAGGATTACGCTAGATTGTATATCCGAGAGCTAGTCAGACTGCATGGAGTTCCCTTGTCTATCATTTCGGATAGGGGTACTCAGTTCACTTCACAATTTTGGAAAGCTTTTCAGAAGGGTCATGGTACCCAAGTGCTTTTGAGTTCTGCTTTTCATCTGCAGACCGATGGCCAGGATGAGCGGACCATCCAGACCTTAGAGGATATGTTGGAGCTTATGCACTTGAATTTAAGGGAAGTTGGGATGATCACTTATCGTTGATAGAGTTTGCTAACAATAACAGTTTCCACTTTAGTATTGGCATGGCTCCATTTGAAGCCTTATATGGGAGGAAGTGTAGATCACCCATAGGTTGGTTCGAGGTGGGTGAAGTGGCTGTGAGTGGTCCTAATTCGGTATTTGAGGCTATGGAAAAAGTTAAGTTGATTAGGGAAAGGTTGAAAACTGCGCAGAGTCATCAGAAGTCATATGTGGATGTTAGAAGGAGAGACCTTGAGTTTGAAGTTGGTGACCTAGTGTATCTGAAAATTTCACCCATGAGGGGGGTGAAGAGATTTGGAAAGAAGGGGAAGCTTAGTCCCCGTTATGTTGGTCCTTACAAAATTCTTAGCCGTGTTGGTAAGGTAGCTTATGAGGTCGTGTTGCCTTCTCAGTTGTCCTCTGTTCATCCAATATTCCATGTCTCCATGCTTAGAAAGCATATTAGCGACGATGTGGTAGTGGATTCCTCTGTGAGTGCTGACATTCAAGAAAATCTTCCTTTTGATGAGATTCCTGTTGAGATTCTTGATTTCACTGTCCGAAGACTAAGGAACAAAGAAGTTCCCTTGGTCAAGGTGTTGTGGCGAAACCAATCTGTTGAGGGTGCAACTTGAAAAGCTGAGGCGGATATGCGATCCAAGTACCCGCACCTATTTTCCGCGACCTCCGTTAAGCCGAAGGTACCGTTCTTTCCTAAATCATGCACTTTTGATAAAAGTTGCAGCAATTCAGCTGTCATTTATTATGTGTTCAGCTGTAGTTTCTTGAATTTATGCATTCTATGTTGCATTCGGAGTGAGAAACGATGTGGTGATGAGTCTAATGAATGGTTTCAGCTATATGCTCTATTCCATATCTAATCTTGGCATGTCTAGCGTCATTCGAGGACAAATGTTTCCAAGGGGGATGATGTAATACCCCGGGAAATTTTTCGTTGAAATTTTGTGCGTAAACGTGTTGGGTTCTATCTTCTAGAATAAATTATAAATTTTTAGTAAAGAATGTCTTAGATTATGACCCACTATTGCGTAGAGTATCGAATAATATTTCCAACGATATGTGGATCATCCAAAACGGACACCCGAGCGACGAGTTATGAACATTCCGATCGAACCGTGAATAGTAAAACGTGCAGGAAAAAGTACTGAGGCCTGACGTATTTTTGTTTCAACTTTAAACAATCATAAATCCTTGTACATAATAATCTGGGTGATCTACTATATATCAATGGAAAGCTCTGCGAGTTCTCTTTCCAATGAAATTGGTTTCATCCAATTTGTCTATCGGAGCAAAAAGTTATGGTCGATCTACTTCAGCCTATCAAAAGCGAATTTTTGGGTCAACTTCAAGAGATCATAACTCCTCCTACACAATGATCTGGGTGAGATACTATATATCAACGGAAAGATATGAGAGTCCTATTTCTAATGAAATTGGTTTCATCCAATTTGGATATTGGAGTAAAACGTTATGGTTGATCTACTTCAGACTATCAAAACAGTCCACCAAAGGACAGATTCAAGAATTTTTTGATTTTAAGGGGCGTTTTGGTCATTCCCCCTCACCCAAAATCCATCCAAACCCTATATTAAAGCCTATTAGAAGCATTATATGTTATATTTCATCAAATTCCCTCAAAAAGAAAACCCTAAGCTCCTACATCCAACTTTAAGAACCTCCAAAGTTCACCATTAATTCTGCAAATTTATTCAAGATTCCAAGTTCCTAGTTCAAGAACTCCAAGAACCATCATTCAAAGGAACGATTAACATCTCAAAAACGAGTATCGATCTAAAGTTCATCATTCAAGGTATGTGAGGTTTTTCAACAAGAACTCTCTTTCGTTCTTGTGCCCAAAAGTAATTTTCTTTACAAAGGCATGATTTTTATTTGATTTTTTACGAATTTGAACCATGAACCCTATCTTATGATGATTATTATGAAATCTTAATGTTTGTGATTTTGAAAGATGAATTTTCATGTGTGGAGATATAAAGCATGAATCTTGAACGATATTTATCATGATTTTGATATTTGGGTCATGAATCCCCATTAGAAATTGTGTTTTTTTGAAAGTGTGTGTTATAAGCACGTTGATGTTGAATATTTGAGATGTTTTGAATGATTTGACTTTTTGATCTTAATGAAGTTGTTTTGAACTCGAGTGTGAAAGAAATCCACAACGTGGTTGATTTTGATAGATGGGAAGCATGATGGCTCCCGATGTATATTTATATATTACTGAAATTGTTTTGTTGTGGATTGTCTTTGAAATGATTTGAGCTAAGTCCGGGAGAAATCTTTAGCACCGAGTGGGAGGTATAAAGCGACCTTACTTCCCTAGAACTACGTGCCCCCGTAGGAGTGAGCCTGAGGCTGATTTATATAGTGATCACTAGTTTGTGTGGATTTGATATCGATAGTCCTACTCCGATGGCAAGGATAGGAAAGCTCTCCCCAATGTGGGTTGTACGTTGGACTCCATGTAGCTCACATGGTTTATGTCGGTTATAGGATCTCCCAGTGTGTGTGTGTTTCCTTGTGTCTATGGTGAATGGTGAAGTGATTTGAAAGTGGAATTGTGAAAGTTATTCTTTCGAAAGATTTAAATGATATTTACATTATGAGAATTGATATTCTTGATGAACTGAAAGTGATTGACAAATTATATGATGACTCACATGTGTTATTGTACTTATTTCATCCTCTCATGATTATGATAATTTTCTTCGGGCTATGTGAGTCTTTCATACATCCTGCATATTTCTTATAAATATTTATGATGATGATGTTTATACAACTGCATACACCCCCATATACTCGGTTCCTTTCCATGGTACTGACCCACATCTTTGGATGTGGGCTGCATTTTCTTGGAATGTAGGTTCAGGTGCTCAGTTCCATGTTCGATAGTGATTCTTCGGGCATGTTGTTCTACATCCTCTGTTGTGGTGAGTCCTCATGTTACGATGACGTGATGTCTGATGTTGGTTTCACGGAATTGTTACATTTGATAACTGAGTATGAGTCAGTTGGGGCATGTCTTAATGGCTCGCTGGTTTTATTGATTTTCTTAGAGGCTTGTCAGACTAGTATAGATGTTGGGAGTTTACTAATAAGTCATATTTTATTATCTTTCTGAAATTCTTTTATTTTTGGATGATGATTACTCTGTTGATATTTGAGGGTTATTTATGAAAAACCCGTTGATTTGTGTTGAACTGAATGAAAATGGCTCAACGGTTAGCTTGGGGCTACTCGTAGCCTCAAGCACCGTGTGACGCTCCGGGACCCGTTTTCTGGGGCGTTACATACATTAGCAGTCAAAACGTCCATGGCTTCAAATTTTGCTGCTATAGTGGTTAGTTGCTGGCCGATCTGATCAGGAGTCAACATGATATGTTCGCTATGGGAAGCATTAGCCCGTGTGTTAACCATGACAAATCTTACTGCTTTTATACCAATGATAGATACTAGGATGCAGAAGAGATGGAGAATGTTGGTTAAGGAAAGTGCAAGGATCTTAAACACTATATTAACCAATAACCAAGTCCGTATAGAGTTGACAAATCTCCAAATACAAAGATAATGTTAATACTTTTTTCTTCTTGTCCAAAATTCTTCTACATACAACAACAACAAACCCAGTGTATTCCCACATCGTGAGGTTTGGGGAGGGTAAGATGTACGCAGTCCATACCACTACCTCAGGAGAAGTAGTAAGGCTGTTTCCGATAGATCCCTGGCTCAAGATAAAGAATAGTAATGAAATCCGTACAAAAGGCATGGAACAAGATGCCAAGGCAATAAATATGCCACGTATAGGGAATAGTGAACAAAGAATAGTAAGCAATCGTAACACAACATGCAACAAGGTATCATAACAAGAATAATACACCTACAAAGTAATGCCCTACCCTACCGACCTAAACTGGCATTAACCTTCTACCCTAATACGCATCCTTCAAATCTTCCCATCTAGGGTCATGTCCTCAGTAAGCTGAAACTGCTCCATGTCCCGCCTAATCATCTCTCTCCAGTATTTCTTCGGCCTACCCTTGCCCCGCCTGAAACCATCCAAAGAAAGCCTCTCACACCTACGAACCGGTGCATCCGTGCCCCTTTTCATAACGTGTCCGAACTATCTCAAACGGACTTCTCACATCTTGTCCTCCACCGAAGCCACTCTAACCTTCTCCCGGATAGTTTCATTCCAAACTCTATCACCCCTAGTAAGCCCACACATCCAACGTAACATCCGCATTTCCGCCGTCTTCAATTTTTGAATGTGAGAGTTCTTGACTGGCCAACACTCCGCTCCATACAACATGGCCGGATGGACTACCACCCTCTAGAATTTGCTTTTAAGCTTGGGCAGCACCTTCTTATCACACAACACCCTTGAGGCGAGCTACCACTTCATCCATCCCGCCCCAATACGGTGAGAGACATCCTCGTCAATCTCACCATTCCACTGAATCATGGACCCGAGATACTTGAAGCTATCCCTCTTACACACCACCTGAGAATCCAACCTCACTTCCACCTTGTCCTCCTGCCTCAAGCCATCAAACTTACATTCCAAATATTCGGTCTTGCTCCCACTCAACCTGAACCCTTTTGACTCAAGGGCCTGTCTCCACATCTCTAATTTATTATCCCTCCGAGTCTCATCAATCAGAACCACTTCATCTGCAAACAGCATACACCAAGGCACCTCTCCCTGGATAAGCCACGTCAGCGCATCCATCACCAAAGGAAACAAAAACGGGCTAAGAATAGATCCCTGATGCAACCCTGTCAAGACAGGAAAATGTTCTGAATTGCCTCCTTCCGTCCTCACTTGGGTCTTAGCTCCATCGTACAGTCCTTGATTGCTTTGATATACGCCACCGAGACCCCACTCACCTCCAAGCATCTCCAAAGAACTTCCCTAGGGACTTTGTCGTCTGCCTTCTCCAAGTCGATAAACATCATGTGCAGGTCCTTTTTTCTTTTCCGGTACTGTTCCACCAGTCTTCACACCAGGTGAATTGCCTCCGTCGTCGAGCGCCCGGGAATAAATCCAAACTGATTCTCCGAAATAGACACTATCCTCCTCAACCTCAACTCAACCACTCTCTCCCAAATCTTCATAGTGTGACTCAATAACTTAATACATCTATTTAAATTAAAACACAAAGATAACTCCTAACACAGATAGACAATTACTGTTGTAGATAACTACTGGTAACTTCTATCATACTAACTGCTGCTAATAAGTTTATCTTATTTGAAACCAAAGAAACTAATATGGATTATCTCCACATGCTAAAGGAGCAGTCCTATCAGGGTCTATTGAAAATTCCCTCTCTACCTCTGAGGTAGGGGGTAAGGTCAGCCTACACTCTACCTTCCCTAGGCCCCACAAATACCTCTGAGGTAGGGGGTAAGATCAGCATACACTCTACCTTCCCTAGGCCCTACTTTGTGGGATTACACTAGGTATCTTGTTGTTGTAAGAAAATCTTGTTCTAGTGATCAGTTGGATTTTGAAGTACGCGATATAGAAAAAAAAATCATCTTGAATTCCTGCCATTTTTTTAATTAAAAAGAAATAAAGAAAGGTGAATATGATGAAAGCTAAAGAGTACCTTTTTTTTCTGATGTCATCATACAAAGCTACACGTATGAGTTAATCATTAGTGCTACTGTGCAAGTATTCTTGGGAAAGATTCAGAATTCTCCGCTAATGTAGCTTTGATGACTAAATTTAGGTGATGATGCCAGGGCTATTGTTGATTCCCTCATTAAGGTCATTACAACCACCAAGATTAAGGTATACTGAACTTCTTGAGAGGCAACAAAGTAATGTATGTAAGGCAGCCTTTGCTAAGAAACTTGATCGGAGAGAATTTGACTTAGCTATTGCTAATTGCAGTCTGTTTGCAACTTGGGAGTCTGGTGTATATCAATGCAGCAGTTTAACTCATCTCTTCTAGATGCAAATTTCCAGTCTTTGCTGAGGGCAATTACTTATGCTCTTGACAATCCTATTGGTTCTCTTTCAATCACATTTGAGGCAATGCAGGTATAGCTGATTATATTGTGCAACGATGTGTCTAATACTGTGTAAAATCTGGATCTTGTCACACAACAGGAGAGTTCAAACTCATGTGCCTACTCTTTTCAACATTGTACATGTGAACAATGGTTCATTTAGCTTAATGTGAAATAATCACAGGACTTGCAATTAGAGGAAATCTCTTTCAAATATCTGTATGAGCAGAACTTACTTTGAAACTTCTTTTAGAATGAGTAGAGAAACAGACTAAAGTTTGAGAATCGATAGTCATATGTGCTGAATAAGAGTTTTATCACCTTCTCTTTTACAGATAAATAGACAAGCACTATGTATAGTGCTTATCCCAATTTTTTCATTTGGAAGAGTATAATGTCTGTTTTGGTTGAATAAAACAAGCAATGTTGCTCTCGTAATTGATCGATACACTTTGGATTATTCTGATGATACTCTAATGAGAAAAGAAATGAAAGGGGATAGCTATATTTTGTACCTGAATAAGAACAGAATCAGAATTGCAAAATGAAAAAAACAAAATTAGGGATCGTTACACAAATAGCCCCCATGATTCACTGATTACTTTTTCTAGCTGGTATACATAGACTATACACTAGTTATACATGGTTATATACATATTATACATGGATTATAAATATACTTTTTTCTAGCTGGTATATATAGACTATACACTGGTTATACATGGTTATATACATATTATACATGGATTATAAATATACTCTAGGTCTGATGGGTACTCTTTAGTTTAAGCGGTTGGGTGGGCTGCTATTTGGTTAATTCTTCAAAAGAATATCTGTACTGGACTCCTCTTTGAACTCTTATGGTTTATAAGCCAAATGCACTACAAATAATTTTGGAGGTTCTTGCATATTTAAGAAATGACCTGAATAAAGGTACACTGGCCTTTTAATATGTAACTGTTAGCGAAATACCTGTATGTCTACACACACATACACATATATGATACATTGCAAATATATCAAATTCAATTATAAATCTTTAGAATTGGTACATGTCTTCTCTGAGTTATTCTCAGTGATTATACTACTATAGGCTGTAATGAAGTTGGCAAGTACATCAGCTGAAAATATGAGAGCCATGTCAAACATATGGGCTCCTCCAGTTTATAGAAGACTCGTCAGCAGCGATAAAAGGGAAAGAGACATGTCAGAACGTTGTTTACAAAAAGTCTTGAGTGAGATATGTCCTCCACCAGTGATTCTTTCTAAGGTAGCACATACTATTCTGTTCTTATATTTCTTGCTCACTTTAATCAGCTTTTGTCTCTTATGTTCCTCGAGAAGACAAAAAATGTGCATCTATACAGACTACTGTATTATATATTTCAACTTAATCTCAGGAACAAAAATCTAACATAATGGATATGTGTCTAATTAACTATATTTTAGTGTTTTTGAAGAATTCTGCATTTATGCCTCTTAAACAGGCTCTTGTCATAGATTTAAAGAAAACTTTGATTTTCATGATGGAAGACCTGCTGAATCAAGGATTGAAGATTCAAACTCTACAAGTATGGAAATGGTTTATGCGTTTACTCGGACCTTATGGAATGAAAAATAAGCATTTGGTTAACAAATTGCTTAACATTCCGGAACAAACTTTTACGGACCTTGATCCACAGATTCAGAATGCTTCACTGTTATGTTATTCATTCTCTAAGTTTGACACATAAACTCCAGATTAATTAATGTGACTTGGTCAAGCAAAATTCTGTCCTAGTATTTGATTATAATCATGATTCATGGGATTCAATATCCGCTGACAGTTAATGGGGATGTGTTTAATCCTTATTTATGAGTACCCACTGAAAAAGCTGTTGTTTTGTTTGGACTACAATAGTGCATCATTGACAATATTAACATATCTAGCAGATTCTTAATTTTAACATGACTAAATCAACCCTGTATGATGTCAATATCCTTGCATAGAATTTTCAATTATTTACACAACTTTTATGAACATTGATCAACACCTGCCTATGTTCTGGTGTTAACAGTCAAGTGGCCAACCCAAATATATGCGTTATCCTATTTAATTGGAAATTTCACGTAAGACTGGTACCAAAAGTATATATTTTATTCATCTGAGAGCTACAAATTTACAGTACAGGTTAGCAAACCCACACAGAATCAAATTGCTTGATTCTAGCGGATATGAGAATCAAGATATGATCTTATTTGATCTAGTTATCCAACCTATCTATAGCAAATCAGATCAGATTTTATCAGATCAATTAACAACCTACAAAATCAAATCTTAAATATTCACAAATCAACACTCCCCCTCAAGTTGGCATTTAAATATCTGTCATGCCTAACTTGCTTACAAGAATTTCAAATTTTGATATATACAAGCCTTTTGTGAAAACAACTGCAATTTGCTGATTTGTTGGGACGAAAGGCAAGCACACACTTCCTTCTTCAATCTTATCTTTTATGAAGTGCCTATCCACTTCAACATGTTTTGTTCTATCATGTGAACTGGATTGTGAGCAATACTTATGGCCGCTATTTGTCACAATAATACTTTATTGGTAAACCAAATGATTTTTTGAGTTCTTCAATCATCTTCTTGAGTCAAATCATTTCACAAATTCCATGGGCCATAGATCGTTATTCAGCATCAGCACTGCTGCAGGCTATAACATTCTTCTTTTTACTCCTCCAGGTCACAAGAGTTCCCTAGATAAATGTACAATATCTAGATGTAGACCTCTTGTCAGTAGTAGAACTTGCCCAGTTTGCATCTGTAAAGCTTTCAATGCCCTATGTTGACTTTTTCTGAAAAACGATCCTTTTCCCAGAGAACTTTTAAGATATCTTAGGATCCTGTAGATTGCTTCTTGGTGCTCTTCCTTTGGAGAGTGCATAAATTAACTGACTAAGCTTATAGCAAAGGCTATATCAGGTCGAGTATGTGACAAGTAGATCAACTTACCCACTAGTCTCTGATATTGACTGTGGTTAATTGAATTTCATTCTTTATTTCCAAATTTTATAGATCAATAGGTGTTTTAGTTGGACAACAACCACTCATCCCTATCTCTTTTAAAGGATCTAGTATATACTTCTTTTGTGACACCATAATGCCTTTTTTTGATCTCGCTACTTCCACGCCAAAAAATATTTCTACTGGCCCAAATCTTTAATCTCTAACTTTGAGGCCAACTGTTTCTTTAAATTCTATTTCGGACAAGTCTTTCTTGTAAGTATAATATCGACATACACTATTAGGATAGTTGTCTTCTCTCAAGAAAATGTCGAATGAACATAGTATGATCTGCTTGCCCTTAAGTGTACCCTTGTTTTTTCACAAACTGAGTAAACCTCTCAAACCAAGCTCTTGGAGATTGTTTGAGCCTGTATAGAGATTTCTGTAGCTTGCACACTCTAGTTCCATACCTTTCTTCAAAACCTGGAGAAGGGTCCATGTAGATTTCTTCTTCAAGTTTTCCATTCAAGAATGCATTCTGTGTCACGATTCGAACCCAGGCCTGGCCGTGATGAGCATCTCGAGCTCACCGAGGGTCGGAGATAACCCCATAGCCTTACCTCAAAAGCACAATAAAAGAATACAACAAAAGTCAAACAAAGTACTAAGAGGGATAGACAAGTCAAATAAAAATCTGAGAGTCAAAACAGAATAACTACAACATCCCAACACTGTCCACAAATGCCTCTAATTCAAGAATACCGACTAAGTCGATACATGCCCCCAACTATGACAAACGAATCCAAAAGTACTAGGAATATAAAGGAAACTACTGAAATAATTGGGCCTTCTGAAAGATGAAGGATCACCACTTTACAACTGATCAACAAGATAACCAGACCATTTAATGCTGTACAGGATCCATAGAAAAGTCCTCGAAACCTATATCATGAAATAATGTAGTGCTCAGGGACGATCAGTGGGGCGAGCATTGGTATGTAACCTAAAGAAAGGATAAACTAATACATTTACCAAAAGTCCAGTCATAAACCACACGCATAACAATTTATACATATATATAATATATAGGATGCTGGGTAGGGACATAGAGGCAGTTCTGGCCATAACCGGTACCTGAAGTGGTGCCCTTGGGTGTAGGAGCTGAAGAAGTGGCGATCGGTACCTTATTAGCTCCCATGGTAGCCCCAACTGAAGGACAATCTCGTTACATATGACCAAGCTGACCACAATTAAAACACTAATTTCTCCCCTTCTCACTATAACCACGGTGAAGCTTTCTACAACCCCGGCAAGACAGGTAGGGTAGGGTTGACTGATCTCCACTAGCCTAGGACTGAGCACATTATGCTCGAGAACCTTTGTTATACTGAAAATGTCGATCACCAGAAGACTTGGGATAAAGAGCACCAGCAGACGGATGCGAATTTCCCCAGTTCTTCTTCTTAGGCCATTGCCTTCCATCTTTCCCATCGTTCTGCTGATTTGTATCCTGGTCTGCATTCTTAAACTTTTTGCTTCGTCTTTCTCCTATTTCTACCTGCTTTTTCTCGTCTTCCACCTGTTGCATATAGACCACCAACCTCGATATATCTATATCATTATTCAATATAACAACCTTACACTAACCAAATCACTAGACAGACCCGAAGCAAACTTTCTCAACCGGGACCTCATACTCAACACCAGTTCGGGAGCATAATAAGACAGTTGGGTAAACTTCAACACATACTCCTTAATGCTCATCTTACCCTGCTTCAAATTCATAAAATCTTCATCCTTATCCTCCCTCAACCCTTGAGGAAATAAATAATTAAGAAAAGCACTTGAGAACTCATCTCACACAGCTGACTCAATATCCTTCCCTCTCAACCCTTCCCACTCCTCATACCATTGATAAGCCATTTTCTTTAGCTGATAAGCTGCAACTCAACACCTTTTGAATCACTAGCATGAATTGCCCTAAAGATTTTCTCTATCTCATAAATAAACTCTCGAGGATCCTCCTCAACTTTAGAACCTGTAAAGGTTGGGGGATTCAACCTCATAAACTGACCAATCTGAGTAACTTCAGACAAACTAGGGGTAGGACCAACATGACTAAAATGATGAGAATGCGATGACACAATATGAGCAAACATGTGGATGGACTGACGAAACTTTACATTCGACTGGGTAGAGGTAGCACCAGTGCAGAAAGTTTGACAAACACTATTGGGTACCGGCGGAATCCCAGGCAGGGTGATGTAGTCAGGAGTAGGGGCCTTAGAATAAGTCTGCATTCCATGTGTAGGGCGACCATTAGATCTTTGGAGAGGTATGATCTAAAATACGAGTAAATCAGGAGTTAGAGAATACTCAAAGAAACAAGATTCTCTAACACAAAATTGAACTCAAAGAAGGAAAACATTCAAAAATACCACGCCACACACCTATAAAAGGGACTCTACTTGACACGGCTTTGTGAATACTCAACGATCCTGAAATGTGCTCTGATATCAAGCTTGTCATGACTTGAACTCGGGCCTGGCCGTGATGAGCATCTCTAGCCCATCGAGGGCCGGAGATAACCCTCTAGCCTTATCTCAAAAGTACAATAAAAGAATACAATAGAAGTCAAACAAAGTAATAAAAGGGATATATAAGTTAGATAAAAATTTGAGAGTCGAAACAAAACAACCATAACATCCCAATACTATCCAGAAATGCCTCTAATGCAAGAATACCAACTAAGTTAGAACATGCCTCCGAATATGACAAACGAATCCAAATTACTAGGAATATAAAGAAAACTAGTGAAATAATTGGGCCTTTCAAAAGAAGGAGGCTCATCACTTCACAGTTGATCAATAGGATAACCAAACCATCTAATGCTGCACAGGATCAATAGAAAAGTCCTTAGAACTTACATCATGAAATGATATAGCGTCCGAGGATGGTTAGTGGGGCGCGCACTGGCATGTAACCCAAGGGAAAGGCTAAAATGATATATTTACCAAAAGTCATCATAAAACACATGCATAACAATTTTTTTTATATCTCTCTCTATATATAAGATGCCAAGATAGGGACAAGGGACATAAAACATGATCATTTAAAAGTTTAGTCATGAATTGTGTAGCTCGTGCCAAGCTAAAGGCACTCACGAGCTATATGGGTCCGGCTCCCCCTATCGGAAGGCTTCCATGTTAGCCGCTTGTACTGGAGAATAGGCTAAATCCACCAATAGTCAATTAGCCTCCCAAAATATACTGTGCAAATCTGAAATAGTGGTCATAGACCCCTAACGTCGACAAACATCATTTTCAGTGTTGGTCCCACAGGACTACACCTTCTCGATGAACAACACAATTTCCTTTAAATCCAAATTAAAATAATTAACACATAAACCAACCATTAACTATGGAATCTTTTATTAAGGCATTTCCCAACTTGGTATCATCATACCAATATGCTTTCCAGCTATTCCATTTATGCCAAACCAATCCATATAACCAAATTGGCTCCATTTATCGGTTTAAAAATCCAAACCATAGCAACCAAGGGTATTCAAATCTTTTTTACCCATTTATCCTTTAATGCAATGTAATGTTTCCAAAAGATGAGTTAAATTGTGTAAAAATCCATATTCAAAAACCAAGACTATAAAGTGGGTTGAGGTTATTACCATTACTAAAGCCTTTCATTAATTTGGTGAAACCAATGTCACCCATTACAATAATGCACCAATTTACTCCAAAAAGCATTTAATTAAAGCATGAATAAAATCCATTAAATACAAGGTAAGAGTAATTCAAGTGTTAACAACCAAAAACTCTCAACCCAATTTCAAACCTATTAATTCAAATTACATGTATATTGAATAAATTTATGCCACAATATAAAATCAATTTAAGGAATGTGTAACATGCCTGAAATATAGAAGAATTCAACGAGGAATTGAAGTTTAGAGACCAGGGTTAGGATTTCTTATAAAACCCTTGAGTTCCTTGGGAGTTAAAGAGGAGAAAAGCAATGTTTGATCTTGAAAACTGAAGGCTAAAGGGCCAATTGAGTGTTTTTAAGTCGTTTAAGGGTCAAAGGACTAAAAAGCCTTTGCCCCCAAGTGAAAGAAAATAAATTGGACGAAAATTACATAACAGCATGGCAAGCCACTATCACGGAGGGTAGCCAGCGTACCACACTCATATCGTGGAGATTAAGTGGCGTGGCACGCCACTATCGTGGACCTTCACTTCCTCGAGTTCCAAAATAATCCTGAATCCCTTCTAAAAATTTTAAAACTTTCCCAAAACACTTCTTTAACATCCTTTTTCATGATTTAAGTCAACAATTAACATTAAGCACACGAGAGATTCAAAAATAAAATAGTCTCAAATTTTTGAGGTCTTACATTCTTTACATTTAGTTGTTGGAGGGCTCAATCAAGTTTGGCAACAATGGTCAAAATAACCCTTATTGAATTCAACTTAGCAACTGGAGCAAATATCTTAAGATAGTTAATCCCATAAGTTTGAGTGAATCCTTTACTACCAAACATTCCTATACCTCTCTAGGGACCTATATGATTTAAATTTGATGGCAAACACCCACTTGCATCCCACTATTTTCTTTCCATATGGCAATTCCACCATTTTCCAGGTTCCATTTCTCTCTAGAGCATTCATCTCTAGAATTACCTCCTTCCACTCAGGAACGTTCAAAGCAACTTGTACATTTTTCGGTATCTCCATTATAGATAATTGAGAAAGAAAAGCTATATAGGAAGGGGATAAGTTTCTATATGACACAAAATATGACATGGGATGGTTGGTGACTTTTTTTACCCCTTTATGTTTGGGGGTAAATCAGAATTAGGTTCTGGAGAATTACCTTGTGTATCAGTGAGATCTTGCAAGGCAGGCATTTATTTCTAATGAGAGTCCTTGATCTTTTTGTCTTGGTTTTGATTTCTTCTCATGTAACCTATAATTCCTTTCTTTGTTCATTGTTCTTGTCATTAATTGTATCTTGAAAATGCTCTATTATCTCATTATCCTTATTTTCATTTTTTAAGTTGGGACCTCTTACCTTATCTAGGTTGTTATTACCAAAAAAACTATTTCCCATATCTATCATATAACCTGGATTGTTTCTCACATGGGAGGTCAAGAAGATATTTATCATCCCTCAAAATCTTCACTATGTTTTTCTCCCTGAAGATAAGTTTCATAAAACAATTATGATTAAAAAAAGGTGACATTCATTGTGATAATAACCTTCATAGTAATTGGGTCATAATACTTGTAACCCTTTTGACTAGGGGCATAGCCAACAAAAATGTATTTTTTAGTACGAGGATCAAGTTTACTCCTATTATGATCATGAGAACAAATATACTACACCCATAAACTCTCAAAGATAGATCAATTGTCAATCTAGAAGTAGGGAAGTATGTCTTGAACACACTGAAAGGGGTTTTAAAACCTAGAACATGGGAAAACATCCTATTAATAAGATAGGTGGATGTTAAAAAGCTTCTCCCCAAAGAAATTCAGGGACTGCGCTTGTGAATATTAAGGCTCTAGTTACTTCCATAAGATGCATATTTTTTATTGATGCTACTCCGTTTTGTTGAGGTGTATCAGGACATGAACTTTGGTGCATATTCCCTTAGAAGTGAAAAAATTGCTTAGGCAGTCATTAAAAAACTCTCCCGTTATCACTCCAAAATATCTGAATCTTCTCATGAAATTGTGTCTCCACCATAACATAAAAGGACTCAAATATATGTTTTACTTCCCCTTTGTCTTTCAATAGGTACACCCAAGTTAGTCTAGTGTGATGATCTATGAAACTCACAAACCCTCTTTCTCCATTTACGGTTTCTATCCTAGAAGTTCCCCAAACATCACAATGGATTAAACTTAAAGGGTTTTGTGGCATGGTAACTTTGGGATGGAAAAGACGAATGTCTGTGTTTAGCCATTTCACAAAATTCACATTCAAAAGAGGATGTAGTTTTATTCACAAACAACTGTGGTAACAAGAGTTTCAAATAATGAAAACTAGCATGACCAAGTCTATAGTGCCATAACATGACTTTATTATCAACTAGAACAGAGTTCAAACAAGCTGAACTAACACTCACTGAATTATCGCTATCTTTAAGAACATAGAGACCTTCAGACTCTATAGCATTGCCAATCCTCCTCCTCAAGATCTTATCTTGAATATATATGAAGTATCATTAAAGATAGCACGATTAAGGTTTTGAGTCAATTTGCTGATGGACAAAAGATTATGAGACAATTTTGGAACATTGATACGAGCACAATCATGTAGATGGACTTATGAGGGCATACGTTAGACCCGAGGCTTGGTGTGTTCAATGAAGTGAAAAGGAGCACCTAAATGGACACCAAAACAGTCCACTACATACACTAAAATGGCCAAATCAGTCCACTACATACACTAGAGGGTTGCCCCTTCACTAAGGGGCCTTTTGATCATTTTACTTATTATTTGTAATACACTATAAATAGAATAATGTAGGGTTTCATTAGTGATTTTGATGAATATTATGAGTTTATAACACTTGAAACATTGGGAAATCAACTTGAGTGTGGAATCACTCGTGTTGGATTTAAGCTTGGAAATGTTGGATGCTTAGGAGATAGGGGTCACTCTTGTGCCAACATAAGAGTTAGGTATTTGATATGTGTGATGTTAAAGTTCCAAGAGTGGAATAGGCTTTTGGGTTGTTATGTTATACCTTCAATTCATCTAACTATCTATCCTTTTGTTTCTTTGTAATCGTGTAGTAGTATTGATGTTGTAACCGTGTGTTTGTGTTGTTAATATGGAATCCTAAATTAGTCTATTGTTGATCTTGTTCTTGTTGAGTTGCTACTATTTTGGGGTTATTACGCCCTTGTGCCTTGTATTCTTCTTGTTAGTAGCGAATCCAAGAGGGGTCACCAAAAAAGGTCCTCGGTTTCTTGGCTAGTGGACTAATTTTGGTGTTTGTTTTCGTGCTCTGATACCAAATGATACAAGAAAGACAATGGAAGCATGAAAACAAACACCAAAATCAAATCACTATAACAAATATAATCTGACTGGTGAATCACTGTACTTAATTTCTTAAAACTTTACTTTTGTAGAATAAGTACAAAAAAAGATGGGATACGGAAAAAACATGAATACATGAACATACGAAACCAAAAATACATATACTGAGCTGATCTGATTAATTGAATAACTGATGCTTGGGTGTCGGAATGATTGAAATCTAAGTAAAGGGATAACTAATGCCTATATACTGAGTTACTAATACATGAATATAGACTACTAATATCTGAACATTGAATAACTGATGACTAAATGCTGATAATATAATACTGAACTGTACATAGTCTAAATAACTAGAATGAATCTGTGGGGTATTGTGCATATGAGATAAAGACTAAATGAAAAACATAATATAACTGAGCATGTATGGATGAAAATTGTTATATCTGAGAATGCAAGTCTAAGTGCATAGCCATTATAATACTGAGATAATCTGTAATCTGAAAGACTTAAAGTTGTTAAACTGAATATCTAAAAGTCTGTATACTAAGTCAAGCAAACCTGAACTGAAAAGATACCGAGACTGTGGGATCTATTATTTAACCAACTTAAACCATGTGAGCTATCATGGAGTCCAACATCTGACACATATTGAGGAGGGCTTTTCTAACCTTGCTATCAGAATAGAACCTGAACTATAGTGATTACTAATTTGATATCCGAAAGGACCAGAGAGTCAAGCCTAAACTGACGGGTGACTCCTGGAGGAAGTCAAGCCTAAGCAGATGGGTGACCCTTCATATACTATACTGGATATGTAGTTCTAAAATATAGGAACTATAACTAATGACTCTACCTAACTAACGGGGAAGCCACCATCCTTGCATTTGCTCAACGTTAAATCCTACTCCCAATTGAAATACACTAAAATATTAATTGGTGCATGCAGTAATAACTAATAACTAATAAGCTCAGGTTATGGTGTTAAAAAAATAACAGTGCATACAAATTTTGAGGTAATTATTAATGTCTTAACTAATACTGGAACTAAAACTGGACTGAGTTTAACTGAACATGATTTCGTAACTGATAGTGCTCATTATGATCATAATAACTTATTAAATAGAAATAAATAATGGTTTAACTGAATCATACTTAAAAATCTAAAAATTGTGTAAAACACGTAGGTATCGATTGTTCATAACTCGCCAATATTGAATGACCATAAAGAACGATATCAACACTTAAAACTGTAGTATGGAATCATAGTTCAAAAATCCAAAAGCATAGACACCTCATCAAACGCATGAAAATCATAAAATTGAACATGGAAACACTTTAAACATGAGGCAATAGAATGATTACATGACTAAAATCATAAATTGGGGATTTACATAGAATTTAGTTGAAATAGGATATGGGCATTTCATCAAAACATATAAAGATTATAGCTTGAACATAAGACTATCTTAAATATGAGGGAACAATAGATTTACATGGAAAAATTCACAACTTGGGGATTCATCTTGAAATTAATTGAACATGATATGGAAATATCAATAAACAAACATGACATGACCCATTCTACTTGAAAACACATAAAACCATAACTCGTAATTAAAATCAACAAGAGATTCATGGGGATACTTAAACTTGAAACATGTAAAACTCATAAATTTAAATTCAAAAAGGGTTCTTGGGATCCATGGGTGAAAAGGGACCCATAGATGAACTCCCACATACCTTAATAGATGATTTCTTTAAAAACTTGAAATTGAAACTTGAGTTCTTGAATTTCTTGAGAAAGAAAGCTTGAATCTTGGAAATCTTGATATCTTTGTATTCGTGAGTAGATAAACTTGATCTTTGTTCATGGGGGAAAGAGGGGGGTTTTTATGAGAGTAATTTTGAAGAAAATGGGAAAATAATGCCTTTTTGGATGCTATAAATCGTCCCTTGGACGTTTGGGGTTGAGGGGAAAGGATCAAAGTTCCCCTTGACCCTTAAGAAATTGAGATCATGGAGGACTAGACCAAGTAACATGATATACAGGTCGGGGTGATAGACCCCGCAATGTACACTTCAGTCTAATGCTATAAGCCCCGCGATGCAGGCTTATCACGTGCCCTCACTGACTCTCACAAAAATGGCTATAACTTTTTGATCAGGTATCAGATTAAGGGAAAATTAGTATCTTTGGAAATATGATTAAATCTTATATAATTTGGTAGGTGTTGATCTAAATAATTCCATATGTATCAAAAGTTATACTCGCTTAAAGTAGACCTTTACAAAATCGAATACCAAACTTTGGACAAATCAAAGGCTCTATGCTCAACTTAGTTCTAAGTTTTTCCTATGAGCATTTTTCACCTCGAAAGCACTTCACACACTATAATAATAATAATCATGATACATGAATTCAAATAAAATTATAGGATTATAGCTTACACACGTAGGAGCGGCAGTTCTATTTCTAGCTAAAAAATATGGGGTGTTACAGCCACGCCTCCTAGTGCATCACTCTAGAGCCCGCACCGCCAAATCTAGTATGGTGATCCAGAGCCCACTTCTTTTCCTCCTCTTTTAGTCAAGATTTTGTTCCTCATTTTTAAGGGAATTTGGGTTAATTTCCCTCACCAAAGTCATCTATAACACAAAATTTAAGTCCCTAAGGAAATTTATTTGTCCTATTACTCATAAAATCTCTCAAGAAAACTATCTTCTACCTCAAGAACAAACCCTAATCCTTACTCTATCAATCAAGGGATTCAAGCTTCAAATCTCAATAAATTCTCAAGAATCTTCACGAATTCATCTAGTGAGGAATGTGTGATGTTCATCAATGAGTTCCTTTCACCCATGGAGTTCAACAATCTCTTTTTGGTTTTAAATTATGAGTTTTAATGTTTAAGTTGAAATATCTCCATGAATCTCTTGTTAATTCAATTACAAGTTATGTTTATAAGTGTTTTTCAAGTGGGATAAGCCATTACATATTTTAAACACTGTAATCTTCATATTAAATCCCTAAGTTATGATTTTAGTCTTGTAATCATGTTATTCTCACATGCTTTACCCATTCCCATGCTTAAGTTTATGACTCTCATATGTTTGATGAAATGCCTAAGCGTTGGGTCTTTGGACCATAATCGCATATTACTGTATTTCAAGTTTGATATCGTATACTCATGTTAATCCAGTGCTGGTGGGTTATGAACACCTGATACCTATGTGATTTACATAATTCAGCTTTTCAAGTACTCAGATAGTTAAGTCCATGACTTTTATTAGTATACTTACATATTTCTGATCATCATGAGTAATATCAGTTATATAATAATATTTTGTTTAGTTTAGTCTATTCCAGTATCCGTGTCAGTTTAGTTAGGAGTAGGATTTAGCACCGAGCGAACTCATGGATGAGGGCTCACCTAACAGTAGAGGGTGTGACCCTTAGTAGCAATCCCTGAGTTATGGATCTTTGTAGCCAACGTATGTTAGAGATGTCTACCTACCAGATGAGGGCTGACTAAGTGTCTATCTGCCAGTTAAGGGTGACACGTATCTCATTAGATCACCTACCAGTTGAGGGTGACTTATTAGTCTTTTAGGACACTAGTTTAGTGGATCCACATAGCCGGTGTTAGTACCCATGGCATAGTACTGACACCTTTTTAATTAGGGTTATAGGTTAGACCCCGATTAGCTCAAATTGAGGCATATTGGTTAGATGATACCTCTCATAGCCTTAGTAGAGTATTCAGTATAGTTTCAACCTAGGTTTACTTGAACGTATCATATAGATTCTCAGTTATTCAATTATTAAATTTTAGTCTTTAAGTTAATAGATTATTTCAGATATATGTTTATGCTTGGTCTTGCATTCACAGATGTTTCAGTTTTCATGCATTCGTGCTTAGTTTCTCATGCTATTCAGTTAGTTCGTATTTCATATATACAGTACCTCATGTATATCGGCCTGATCTCATCTCATATACCAGTACATTTAAAGTACTGACTGCATACTCTTCTATGCACTATGATGTCTCATATCATAGGTTTGGATGCATAGTTTCCCGACCGCAGTTAGACAACTCAACATAATCTAGTATTCTTAGTGGTGAGTCCTTATCCATCGAGGACATGTTATGATTATTCAGCTATTTTAGTATTTTATTTTATTTAGTCAGTCAAAGTTAGCTGGTGTCTATCACATTAACTCCTCATTCAGTTTAGAGGCTTTTAGACATTCAGACAGTCAGTTACTTTAAACTTTTATCAAATATTTTAGACTTATGATTAATTAAGTATTTTAGATTTATATATTTTTTAGTTTATTTTCCACATAGGTGCTATGCTTATATTTATTTAGTGCTTATAGTAAGTACCAGCTCATAGGTAGCTTGTGGCCACTTGTAACCGTAAGCACCATTATCGTGACTAGGGGATATCCTCAAGTCGTGACAAACTTGGTATTAGAGCTAGAGTTTTTAAAATATCCTAGGGAGTGTTAAAGCCATTTTGAGCAGAGTCTTATGCATGAGTGTGAAGCATGTCATACTTATGGACAAGAGGCTACAAGACATTTTAGGAAAAGTTTCCCTTCTTTCAATATCATGTCATGTGAAAGAGCATGATCTCTACTTAAACCCTCTTTCTAACTCATGATTCATTCCATTTAAAGATAATACCTCCCAAAAAAACAATGGAAGAAGGAACGAGAATCATCCCGCACCACCGCTTGTTTAGGAAGATCCCCTAAATAAACATGTATCGCACACCAAGTTCAAAGCTGATTTTACTACTTTATCTCATTCAGTATTTGCTTAAAACAATCAACAGGTTATTGCCTTAGCTAATCCAGTGGCAAATACAGCTACAGCTAGAATTCAGGACTTTACCCAAATGAATCCTTCTTTATTTTCAGGATCTAAGTTTGAGAAGGGTCCGTATGAGTTTCTTGATATGTTCCAGAAAGTAAAAGATATTATGAGGGTAACATTGAGTGATAGTGTAGAGTTGGATGCATATCAGTTACTTGATATATCTCATATCTGGTTTAAGCAGTGGACGAAGGACCATGGTGTTGATTCAGGGCCTGTTGAGTGGGAGAAATTTGCCATGACTTTTCTAGACAGGTTCTTTCCATTAGAGTTAAGGGAGGCTAAGATTTAGGAGTTTATCAAATTGAATAAGGGTAGTATGAGTGTGAAGGAATACTCGTTTAAGTTTACTTAGTTAGCGAGGTATGCTCCTTCAATAGTGGCTGATAATAGGTCTAGAGTAAGTTTGTATCTGATGTATCTGATAATGTAGTCAATTAGTGTAGGAACACAACGTTGATTAAGTAAATGGATTTATCTAGACTTATGGTTCATGCTTAGTAGATTGAGGAAGAGAAGCTTAAGGAAAAAAAGAGAGAGAATAAGAAGGCCAGAATGGGTAGTTTTAACTTTTCACAATCAAGGTCAGAGGGTGGTAACCATTCTCAGTTTTACCAAAATTCTTCATCCTTATTTCCATCTTCAGATAGTATGCCTATGCCTAAGTTTAGGCAAGATAGTCGGAATAGAGCACCAAGATCCAAGTCCCAGGGTAGTGTGAACAATGTTCATACTAATCTTCTTTATGGGAAGTATAGCAGGCATTTTCAGGGTGTGTGTAAAGATGCCAATGATATGTGTTTTGGATATGAAAATCCAGGCCACAGAGTTAGTGATTGCCCAAAGGTCGGCCAACAGGGTTAGTCTAATTGTCCTCCACTTCTAGCCGATCACCCAACTTAGCAGGGTACCACTTCCAGCTTAACCATTAGGCAGTGTCAGAATAAGTTGTATGCCCTCCAGACTCGATAGGATCGGAAGAGTTCTTCTAATGTGGTTATGGGTATGTTACAAGTCTTTCACCTTCATGTTTATGCTTTATTAGCTCCCAAAGCTTCACTCTTCTTTGTAACTCTTTATATAGCAGTTAATTTTAGTGTCAATCTTGATTCTTTAGCAGAACCTTTCTCAGTTTCTACTTTAGTAGGCATCTCTATTGTAGCCAGGAGGGTATACAGGAACTGCCCGATTATAGTGACTCAGAGAGTTACCTCAGTGGATCTTGTGGAGTTAGAGATGACTGATTTTAATTTCATTCTCGACATAGATTGGCTCCACTCATGTTATGCCTCAGTTGATTGTAGAAATAGAGTCATTTAGTTATATTTTCCTAATGAACTAGTCATTGAATAGAGGGGTAGTACCCCTGTTCTTAGGGTTCAGATCATTTCCTATCTTAAGGCACAAAAAATGATTTCTAAAGGATGTGTTTATCATCTTGTTTGAGTCAAAGACTCTAGTTCTAAGACTCAAAGTATCGAGTCAGTTTCAGTATTAAGGGAATTTCCAGATGTGTTCCCTGAAGAAATTTTTAGAGTTACTCCCAAAAGGAAAATTGACTTTGAAATAGATCTCCTTATAGATACCCAACCTATCTCTATTCGACCCTATAAAATGGATTTAATTGAGCTTAAAAAGTTGAAAGAGAAGTTGAAAGATCTCTTAGATAAGGGTTTCATTAGGCCCAGTATTTTCCCATGGAGCGTTCTAGTCTTGTTCATGCATAAGAAAGATGGTTCCTTTAAAATGTGCATCGATTAACGTTAATTGAACAAAGTCACAATCAAGAATAAGTATCCATTTCTCAAAATTGATGAATTGTTCGACCAACTTTAGGATGCCAGTTATTTCTCTAAGATAGTCCTCAGATCCAACTATCATCAACTTAGAGTTAGAGAATGTGACATTCCAAAGACAACCTTCAGAACTCGGTATAGTAACTTTGAATTTCTGGTTATGTATTTTAGACTAACGAATGCTCCTGCAGCTTTCATGGACTTGATGAATAGAGTTTTTGAGTAGTACTTGGCCATCTTTATCATAGTCTTTATTGATGATATTCTTGTTTATTCCCATAGTGAGAATGATCATACAAACCATCTGGAAATTATGTTGCAGACTCTTAGAGCTTATCAGTTGTTTGACAAATTCAGTAAGTGAAAATTTTGGCTAAGATTAGTGGCTTTCCTTTGTCATATTATTTATGGTAATGGCATTAGAGTTGACCCTCAGAAGATCGTGAAAAACTAGACCCTACCCATCTCTCTATTAGATATTGGGATTTTCTTGGGCTTGGATGGATATTATAGATGGTTTATTGAGGGTTTATCTTCTATTGCATCCCCCATGTCTCAATTGACTCAAAAGAAAGTCAAGTTCTAGTGTTTATATTCTTGCGAGAAGAGTTTTCAGGATTTGAAGACTCATTCATTTCAGCTTCAGTTTTGACTTTGCCAGATAATTAGATAGATTTGTGCTTTACTGTGATGCTTCTAGAGTTAGTATTAGTTGATTGTTGATGAAGAGAGGTAAGATCATAGCCTATGCCTCTAGACAACTTAATCTCCATGAAAAGAATTATCTTACCCATGATCTTGAGTTGGCAGCTATTGTGTTTGCTCTAAATATATGGACACATTACCTTTATAGGGTTCATGTTGATGTGTTCATGGATCACAAAAGCTTGTAGTATGTGTTCTCGTAGAAAGATCTAAATCTTTGTCAGAGAAAATGGCTTGAGTTGTTAAAATATTATGATACGAGTATGTTGTATCATTCGAGCAAGGCCAATGTAGTTAAAAATGCCCTTAGCAGGTTGTCTATGGGTAGTGTTGCTCATGTTGAGGAGGATAAGAAGAAGTTAGTCAGTGAGGTTAACCAGCTTACTAGATTAGGTGTCCGATTGGTTGATTCAGTAGAAAGTAGTGTATGGGTTCAGAATGGTTCGAAATCATCCTTGATTTCTAAAGTAATAGAAAAGAAAGACAGAGATCCTAGTTTGGTTAAGTTGAAGAAGGCGGTTAGAGATCAAAAGATGGAGTTTTTCTCCCAAGGAGGATATGGTGGACTTCATTGTCAGGGTAGATTATGTGTTTCGTGTGTTGATGACTTAAGACACTGAATACTTATAGAAGCGCATGGTGCTCAATACTCTATTTATCCAGAAGCCACTAAGATGAACCATGAATTGTGGGAAATCTATTGGTGGAGTGGTATAAAGAGGGATATTGCAGAGTTTGTAGCTAAGTGTTCTAATTGTCAGCAGGTTAAGGTTGAACACCAACGGCCTAGTGTCACATTACAGGAATTTAGTATCCCCACGTAGAAGTGGGAGGTGGTGAACATAGATTTTGTGATAGGTTGCCTCGCACACGTCGTTAACATGATTTGATATGGGTCATTGTAGATAGAATAATTGAATTAGCTCATTTCCTGCCAGTTCATACTTCTTACTCAATTGAGGATTATGCCAGGCTCTATCTTAGGGAGTCGATTAGGTTATATGAGATTCCGTTGTCTATTATATTAGATAGAGGTACTCAGTTTACCTCTCACTTTTGGAAGGCTTTTTAGAAGGGTCTTGGTACCCAAGTTTATCTCAGTACAGATTTTCATACTCAGACAGATGATCAGGAAGAGAGGACTATTCAGACATTAGAGGACATATTGAGACCATGTGTTATTGACTTTAGAGGTAGTTGGGAGTGGCTAAAGACAACCTAAAGCCGTCAGAAATCCTAGGCAGATATAAGGAGAAGAGATCTTGTGTTTGAGTTGTGGTTTGGTTTATTTGAAAATCTTACCCATGAAGGAAGTAAAGATATTTGGCAAGAAGGGGAAACTCAGTCCCCGTTATGTTGGCCCATATAACATCTTGAGTCATTTTGTGAAGGTAGCTTATGATCAAGAGTTGTCTGTAGATTTGGCGTCACCGGGATAAGCCCACACCACACCATCCAGTGCACCGCTTCAGAGCCCATGCCGTGCCCCTAGTGCACCACTCTAGAGCCTGTGCCACCCACTCCATTCGGTGCTCCAGAGCCTGCGTCTCCCACTCCCCTTCTTGTCCATCTTTTGTTACTCATCATTAAGGGCATTTGGGTTAATTTCCCTTACCTAAATTCATCCATAACATGAAATTTAGGTCCCCAAGGATCATTATTTGCCCTATTACTCATAGAATCACTTAAGAAAACTGTCTTCTACCTCAAGAACAAACCTTAACCTTACTCAAGCAATCAAAGAATTGAAACTTCAAATCTCAACAAATTCTCAAGAATCTTCACAAATTCATCCAATGAGGTATGTGTGATGTTCATCCATGGGTTCCTTTAACCCATGGAGTCTAAGAATCCCTTTTTGGTTTTAAATTATGAGTTTTTATGTTTAAGTTGAAATATATCCATGAATCTCTTGTTAATTTAATTACAAGTTATGTTTATAAGTGTTTTTCTAGTGGGATAAGCTATTACATGTTTTAAAAGTTGTAATCTTCATGTTAAATCCTTAAGTTATGATTTTAGTCTTATAATTATGTTATTCTTGCATGCTTTACCTATTCTCATGCTTAAGTTTTTGACTATCATGTGTTTGATGAAATGGCTAAGTCTTGGGTCTTTGAACAATAATCACGTATTACTGTATTTCAAGTTTGATATCGCATATTCATGTTCATCCAATGATGGTGGGTTATGAACACCCGATACCTATGAGATTTACATAAATTCATCTTTTCAAGTACTCAGACAGTTAAGTCGATGACTCTTATCAGTATACTTACATATTTATGATCATGATGAGCACTATCAGTTATGTAATAATGTTTAGTTTAGTTCAATCCTTTCCATTATAAATGTTAGTTTAATTGGAAGTAGGATTTAGCACTGAGCAAACTCAGGGATGAGGGATCACCTAATAGTAGAAGGTGTGACCCTTAGTAGTAATCCTCGAGTTACAGAACTACGTAGCCAACATAAGTTAGCGATGTCTACCTTTTAGTTGAGGGTTGACAGTGGGTCTACCTACCAGTTGAGGGTGACATATATCTCATTAGAGAACCTGCTTGTTGAGGGTGACTCATTAGTACTTTAGGACACTAGTTTAGTGGATCCACACAACCAGTGTTAGTATCCATGGCACTATACTGACACCTTTCCAACTGGGGTTACAGGTTGGACCTCAATTAGGTCAGATTGGGGTATATCAGTTAGATAATACATCCCACTGTCTTATTATAATATTCAGTATAGTTTCAATCGAGGTTTGCCTGACCAAACCATACAAATTCGCAGTTATTCAGTTATCAGATTTTAATCTTTTAGAATACAAATTATTTAAGATATATATTTATGCTTGGTCTTGCATTCACAGATGTTACAGTTTTCATGCATTCATGTTCAGATTCTCATACTGCTCAGTTAGTCCTTATTTTATATATATACAGTACCCCATGTATATCATTCTAAGCTCATCTCATATACCAGTATATTAAAGTACTTACTGCACACTCTTCTTTGTGCTACGATGTCTTATATCATAGGTTCGGAAGCAAAGTTTCCTGACCATAGTTAGATAGCTCCGCATAATCCAACAGTCATAGTGGTGATACCTTATCCATTGAGGACATGTTATAATTATTCAGTTATTTCAGTATTTAATTTTATTCAGTCAGTCAGAGTTAGCTGGGGGTTTGTCCCATCAACTCCTCAGTTAATTTAGAGGCTTTTAGATATTAAGACAGTCAGTTAGATAGTTAGTCAGTTACTTTCATCTTTTATCAGATATTTCAAAGTTGTGATTGATTCAGTATTTAAAATTTACATTTCCTTTTCAATTTATCTTCTGCACAGGTGCTATGTTCAGATTTATTCGGTGCTCACAGTAGGTACTAGATCATGAGTTAACTTGTGGCCACTTGTGACTGTAAGGACCATTATTACGACTAGGGGGTAGCCTTGGGTCGTAACAATATATCTCTGGATGTCTCTAAATTCAAAAGAGTAATACTCAAATAGGTATGAAAAATGAGATATTCTTCTTGGAGAGGGCACTTGAAAAATGAGAATAGGCACATTTCAAAATCTTTTTTTGAAGAAAGACGAACAAATCTTTTCAATACTGTAAAACCCCGTAAGATCATAACTCAATCCAGCTTACTATTGTATGTAAAAGGGGTAGAAGAGTTACAAAATTTCAGTAAGTGTTAGGACTTAGTCATTTATAAATCCCCTAAACTTTGATGATTTTATTTTAGACCTTCGCAACATCATAAAGTTAATTTTTAATTTGATTTATGATCAAGGACAAAGTTACATCTCGGGTGAGTTTTAAAATTTTTGGATGAACGTTAAGGCATGTTTGGAAGTCCAAAATAGTAGCTGCACCAAGATAAGCCTATGGCACACCCTCCAGTGAACTGCTAGGGGTGCCCATGGCAGATACCTTGGCACGGGGTTTAGACTGCTGGTGAAGAGCCTGCAGCGCCTAGCCCATCGCCCGTCCCTTTTTCCAGCTTTTGATTCCATTTTTTCAAGGGCAATTGGTTTTTTCCCTTTACCCAATTGGTCCATTACATGTGATTAAGGGACCCAAAAGGCATAATTGGTCATTCTGTTCTTAAATTCTCTCAAAAGAGAGTATTCTCTCTCAAGTATAAACCCTATCCTCTTCAAACAAAAACAAGCGATTCAAGCTTAGTTTTCAAGAAAATTATCAAGAACCTTCACAAATTCATCAATTAAGTTATGTGTGCTATTCATTCATGGGTCATTTTCACCCATGGAATCCAAAATCCATTTTCAAGTTTGAAGTTATGATTTTTACATATTACTGTGAATTATATCCATGAAACTCTTATGAATTTCAATCATGTATTATATTTCCAAGATTTTTTGATAGAAAGAGCCTTTACATATTTGAAAGTTGAAATATTTTCATCAATATCTTGGTAATTTGATTCAATTAATGATTACAATTGTTTTCACATAGAATGGATTATAATGTGTTTTAAATGTTGTAGTTTCCATAACATGTTCATGCGATTCTGAATAAATTCTCAGTTTATGATTTTGTTAAGTAATCGTTCTATCTCATCATTTTTGAAAACATCCCTATGTTAAAGTATTGATCTCCATGTGTTTGATAAAATGCCAAAAAGATGGTTTTTAAGTAATGAATCCCTATTATGGCTGTCAAAGCTTGCATGTGTCCTTATTGATATTTCCATTGAGTCCTAGAGGATTATGAACAATCGTTACTTAGCTGTTTACATAGTTTTCAGTATCTTTAGAATGGTTTA
>NC_061117.1:25940850-25946606 GCF_002878395.1 Capsicum annuum | reverse complement strand
TCTTACAAAGAAAGTATAAAATAATTTTATACATTTTCACCTTTCAACATTCTTACAAAGAAAATACAAAATAATTTTTTGAATTTTCACCTTTAAAGAAAATACAAAGCAATCTTCTGCATTTTTACCTTTCAACATTTTTTACAAAGAAAACACAAAGCAATCTTCTGCATTTTTACCTTTCAACACATCTTTTACAACAAAAATACAAAAATAATTATATTTCCTTTCAAACACATGCCATAACATACATGCATTACACTTTACATGCAAGACACCCACCTCTAAATATAGATAATTAACTTTTGATTCATTAGAAAGTAGTGTATGGGTTCAGAATGGTTCGAAATCATCCTTGATTTCTAAAGTAAAAGAAAAGAAAGACAGAGATCCTAGTTTGGTTAAGTTGAAGGAGGCGGTTAGAGATCAAAAGGTGGAGTTTTTCTCCCAAGGAGGATATGGTGTACTTTATTGTCAGGGTAGATTATGTGTTTCGTGTGTTGATGACTTAAGACAATGAATACTTGTAGAAGAACATGATGCGCGATATTCCATCTATCCAGAAGCCACTAAGATGTACCATGAATTGTGGGAAATCTATTGGTGGAGTGGTATAAAGAGGGATATTGCAGAGTTTGTAGCTAAGTGTTCTAATTGTCAACAGGTTAAGGTTGAACACCAATGGCCTAGTGTCATATTACAGGAATTTAGTATCCCCACTTAGAAGTGGGAGGTGGTGAACATAGATTTTTTGATAGGTTGCCTCGCACACGTTGTTAACATGATGTGATATGGGTCATTATAGATAGAATAACCAAAATAGCTCATTTCCTGCCAATTCATACTTCTTACTCAACTGAGGATTATGCCAGGCTCTATCTTAGGGAGTCGATTAGGTTGCATGGGATTCTTTTGTCTATTATATTAGATAGAGATACTCTGTTTACCTCTCACTTTTGGAAGGCTTTTCAGAAGGGTCTTGGTACCCAAGTTCATCTTAGTACAGATTTTTATACTCAGACAGATGGTCAGGAAGAGAGGACCATTTAGACATTAGAGGACATATTGGGACCATGTGTTATTGACTTTAGAGGTAGTTAGGATGATCACTTATATTTGATTGAATATAACTATAACAACAGTTATTACTTAAGTATTTAGATGGATTCATTTGAGGCTCTTTATGGAAGGAGATGTAAATCTTTTATTGGTTGGTTTAAGGTTGGAGAAGTTGTTTTGATAGGGCCAGATGCAGTGTTTGATGCGATCGAGAAAGTTTAGTTTATTTGGGAGAGGCTGAAGACAACCTAAAGCCGTCAGAAATTCTAGGCAAATATAAGGAGAAGAGATCTTGAGTTTGAGCTTGGTGGTTTGGTTTATTTGAAAATCTTACCCATGAAGAGAGTGAAGATATTTGGCAAGAAGGGGAAACTCAGTCCCCGTTATGTTGGCCCATATAAGATCTTGAGTCATTTTGAGAAGGTAGCTTATGATTGAGAGTTGTCTGCAGGTTTGGCGTCCGTGCATCCAGTGTTTTATGTTTCCCTATTAAAGAAGTGTATTAGTGATTCAACTGTCGTTGTCCCATTACAAAGCATGGATGTTCAGGATAGCCTTTCCTACGAAGAAGTCTCAGTTGAGATCTTTGATCATCAGGTTCGTAGACTAAGGAAAAAATAAGTTCCCTTGGTCAAGGTTCTTTGGTGGAATGAATCCGTTGAGGGAGCCACTTGGGAAGCAAAAGTAGTGCGAACCAAGCACCCTCACCTTTTGTTCGTGACTTCAAATTCAACCTAAGGTAATGATTTTAATCAGATTGACTCTTTTTCATTCTCAGTTTCAGCTATATAATCCATTTTATGCCGTTGCATACATTCTGTTCAGTTCATGTATCATGTTTCAGACTTAGTTATGTAATAATGTTTCTAGTCATAACTGTTCAGTATATGATATCAGTTACTTCAGTACTCTCAGCTAAACAAGTCTTATTTGAGGATGAATGTTTCCAAGGGGGAGAAATTGTAGTAGCCCATAAAAGTCGTAGCCCATTTCAGTTCTCAGTTGCATGCATAAGGGGTCCAAAACTTAGAAATTAGCCTAAGTGTTGGCACTTAGTCCTTTCCAAAACCCCTAAACTTTGAAGATTTTATTTTTGACCTTTTCGACCTCAGAGCGGTTTTTTTAAGATGATTCATGATCGGGGATGTTAAAAATACATCTCGGGTGAGTTTTAGATTTTTTAGACTAGCGTAGGGGTGTGTTTGGGAATCCAAAATAGTAGTATCGTCGGTATAAGCCCACACCACGCCCTCTAGTGCACCGCTTCAGAGCCCATGCCGTGCCCCTCGTGCACCACTCTAGAGACTGCGCCACCCACTCTATTCGGTGCTCCAGAGCCTGCGTGTCCCGCTCCTCTTCTTGTCCATCTTTTGTTACTCATCATTAAGGGCATTTGGGTTAATTTCCCTCACCTAAATTCTTCCATAACATGAAATTTAGGTCCCCAAGGAGCATTATTTACCCTATTACTCATAGAATCACTTAATAAAACTATCTTCTACCTCAAGAACAAACCTTAACCTTACTCAAGCAATCAAAGAATTGAAACTTCAAATCTCGACAAATTCTTAAGAATGTTCACAAATTCATCCAATGAGGTATTGTGATGTTCATCCATGGGTTCCTTTAACCCATGGAGTCTAAGAATCCCTTTTTGGTTTTAAATTATGAGTTTTTATGTTTAAGTTGAAATATATCCATGAATCTCTTGTTAATTTAATTACAAGTTATGTTTATAAGTGTTTTTCAAGTGGGATAAGCCATTACATGTTTTAAATGTTGTAATATTCATGTTAAATCTTTATGTTATGATTTTAGTATTATAATTATGTTATTCTTTCATACTTTACCTATTCTCATGCTTAAGTTTATGACTATCATGTGTTTGATGAAATGGCTAAGTCTTGGGTCTTTGAAACATAATCACGTATTACTATATTTCAAGTTTGATATCGCATATTCATGTTCATCCAATGCTGCTGGGCTATGAACACCCGATACCTATGAGATTTACATAAATTCATCTTTTCAAGTACTCAGACAGTTAAGTCCATGACTCTTATCAGTATACTTACATATTTATGATCATGATGTGCACTACGTAGCCAACATAAGTTAGAGATCCTTGAGTTACAGAACTACGTAGCCAACATAAGTTAGAGATGCCTACCTTCCAGTTGAGGGTTGACTGATGGTCTACCTACCAGTTGAGGGTGACACATATCTCATTAGAGAACCTGCTTGTTGAGGATGACTCATTAGTCCTTTAGGACACTAGTTTAGTGGATCCACACAACCAGTGTTAGTATCCATGGCACTGTACTGACACCTTTCCAACTGGGGTTATAGGTTGGACCTTGATTAGCTCAGATTGGGGCATATCAGTTAGATGATACCTCCCACTATCTTAGTATAATATTCAGTATAGTTTCAGTCGAGGTTTGCCTGACCAAACCACACAAATTCTCAGTTATTCAGTTATCAAACTTTAATCTTTCAGCATATAAATTATTTAAGATATATGTTTATGCTTGGTCTTGCATTCACAGATGTTACAGTTTTTATGCATTCATGTTCAGATTCTCATGCTACTCAGTTAGTCCTTATTATATTTTTTAACAGTACCCCATGTATATCAGCCTGACCTCATCTCATATACCAGTATATTAAAGTACTTACCGTACACTCTTCTTTGTTCTATGATGTCTTATATCATAGGTTTGGATGCAAAGTTTCCTGACCATAGTTAGATAGCTCAGCATAATCCAACAGTCGTAGTGGTGATTCCTTATCCATTGAGGACATGTTATAATTATTCAGTTATTTTAGTATTTAATTTTATTCAGTCAGTCAGAGTTAGCTGGGGTTTGTCCCATCAACTCCTCAGTTAGTTTAGAGGCTTGCAGATATTCAGACAGTCAGTTAGATAGTTAGTCAGTTACTTTCATCTTTTATCAGATATTTCAAAGTTATGATTGATTCAGTATTTAAAATTTATATTTCCTTTTCAATTTATCTTCTGCACAGGTGCTATGTTCATATTTATTCAGTGCTCAAAGTAGGTACTAGCTCATGAGTTAACTTGTGGCCACTTGTGACCGTAAGGACCATTATTGCGACTAGGGGGTAGCCTTGGGTAGTAACAGTATATCTCTGGATGTCTCTAAATTCAAAAGAGTAATACTCAAATAGGTATGAAAAATGAGATATTCTTTTTGGAGAGGTCACTTGAAAAATGAGAATAGGCACAGTTCAAAACATTTTTTTTGAAGTAAGACAAACAAATCTTGTCAATACTATAAAACCCCGTAAGATCTTAATGCAATCCAGCTTACTATTGTATGTAAAAGGGGTCCAAGAGTTACAAAATTTCAGTAAGTGTTAGGACTTAGTCATTTATAAATCCCCTAAACTTTGATGATTTTATTTTAGACCTTTCCAACATCAGAAAGTTAATTTATAATTTGATTCATGATCGAGGATGTCAAAGTTACATCTCGGGTGAGTTTTAAAATTTTTGGATAAGCGTTAAGGCATGTTTGGAAGTCCAAAATAGTAGCTGCACCAAGATAAGCCTATGGCACACCCTCCAGTGAACTGCTAGGGGTGCCCATGGTAGAGCCCTTGGCACAGGGTTTAGACTGCTGGTCCAGAGCCTGCAGCGCCTAGCCCATCGCCCGCCCCTTTTTTACAGCTTTTGATTCCATTTTTTCAAGGGCAATTAGGTTTTTTACCTTTTCCCAATTGGTCCATAACATATGATTAAGGGCCCCAAAAGTCATAATTGTTCATTCTGTTCTTAAATTCTCTCAAAAGAGAGTATTCTCTCTCAAGTACAAACCCTAGCCTCTTCAAAACAAACAAGGGATTCAAGCTTAGTTTTCAAGAAAATTATCAAGAACCTTCACAAATTCATCAATTAAGTTATGTGTGTTGTTCATTCATGGGTCATTTTCACCCATGGAATCCAAAATCCATTTTCAAGTTTGAAGTTATGATTTTTACATGTTACTGTGAATTATCTCCATGAAACTCTTATGAATTTCAATCATGTATTATATTTCCAAGAGTTTTTGATAGAAAGAGCCTTTACATATTTGAAAGTTGAAATATTTTCATCAATATCTTGGTAATTTGATACAATTCATAATCACAATTGTTTTCACATAGAATGGATTATAGTGTGTTTTAAATGTTGTAGTTTCCATAACATATTCATGCGATTCTGAATAAATTCTCAGTTTATGATTTTGTTATGTAATCGATCTATCTCATCATTTTTAAAAACATCCCTATGTTAAAGTATTGATCTCCATGTGTTTGATAAAATGCCAAAGTGATGGTTTTTAAGTAACGAATCCCTACTATGGCTGTCAAAGCTTGTATGTGTCCTTATTGATATTTCCATTGAGTCCTAGAGGGTTATAAACAATCGTTACATAGCTGTTTACAAATTTTTCAGTATCTTTCGAATGGTTTAATATATATCATAAGCTTTGTCATTCAGTTAGTACCATGTTCAGTTGATGGATTAGTTAAACTCAGTTTAGTTTAGTAATCAGTGTCTTTTAGTTGGGAGTAGGATTTAGCACCGAATGAATGCAGGACGACGACTTCCCCGTCAGTTAAGCAAAGTCATCAGTTGTAGTCCCTGTATTCCAGAACCACATAGCTAGCATGGGTTATGAGGAGTCACC